>NW_011494943.1:14756639-14756910 GCF_000754665.1 Bison bison bison | reverse complement strand
AATAGACAGGTCTGGGAAGATTTGCGAGATCAATGTACAAACCTCCCCCCACCCAGACAGAAGAGGCCTAATCCCAGAATCCTCGGATGGGCCTGGTCCCCCGAGAGACCCTTCAGCGCCCAGTCCCGGGCAGAACGGCCGCGGACTTGCGCCAGGAGGGTTGGATTCTGCGCATGCGTCAGAAAGACAGGCGGTCAGACTGTGATGCGGTCCACACAAAATGCAGTGATCTCATCCACACAAAATGCAGTGATCTCGTCAACAGTGCAGA
>NW_011494943.1:14745183-14756539 GCF_000754665.1 Bison bison bison | reverse complement strand
AGTGCAGAGCAGCCAATGGGAGGTGAGTGGAAAGAATGAAGATTGCACGGGTGACGGACAGCTCATGTTAGTGACGTGACCAACTAATGGATGACGGGGTTGTTCAGTAAGTCCTCTAACACTGGCTGAGTTCAAAAAAATTGTGCTTTCTGGCTTAGGCATCTCCAAGTTAGTTTTGGCTCCAGACTTCTTCCTTGTGAAATTACATACCCCCACTCCCGCCCCAGCTCCTGAAGGTCACAGAAAAAGCCAGCAACCAGGAGTACAAATCTCAAGGGATTCCAGGAGGCAACTGACATGGGAAGCCAGGAACCTTTCAGGAGAAGTACTAGTTTAAAACTTCTTTTTAAATGAATAAAAAGCTTCATCAGAGAGCAATGTTCCTCATGAATCTTTCCAGGGTAGGTTCTCAGTTTCCAGAGGCCTGGAGGGTCTGTATCACCAGCAGTGGCGAGTGATCAAGGCTCCCCACTGAGGGCACTGGAGGGCTCCCGGCTGAGCTCTGGCCCCACAAAAGGCAGCTTCCTCCCTGAAGGGAGGCTTTACTTCGGAGAGGCAGAGAGACAGAAGGCAGGGCCCATCTCAGGCTCAGAGACTTGATGGGGACAAAATGAACAAGGGACAGAACTATCTCTGAACATTGTTACGCCATCAATGGTCACTAAGCAGAGGGTCGGTCTTATAATTTTGAGAAGAACAAAATCACCAGGACAGGGGAAGGCATCCCAGCTTAGGTGCCGTCTCCTGCATTCGAAACCCTCTGGGGTCTTCCTCAGATGCTGTCCTCGGCCACCAGAAGCCTGTACGGGTGCTCATCTTTTGGCCAGCAAGGGCCAAGGGCGCCCAAGGGTAACACACCTGCCAGTGTGGCCTTGAAGGCCCAGCTGAGGTCCCAGCATGGGCAGGAGGGCTCTGAAATCTCCGCCCTGAAACAGGAGCCCGGCTGTAAGAGGACCTACCTGGCAGGACACCCGGATCCTCCTCAACCCTGCTCTGAAACATTAGAGCCCACGCTCTAGCCAACGGGCTTGAGTGTGGTGTTGAGAAGAAACTCCCTCTGCAGACACAAAGGCCTCTTGTCCCTGGCCTCGGGGACAGCACCTGACTCTTCCTCCTTCCATCAGAGGCCTGGCCAGTCCAGGAAATGCTCAAGTGTCCCCGCTGGTCACAAAACCATCTCAGCCCTTTCAAGGGTTGGGCGGCCCTCACAGAGCTCTTCTTTTATATAAAAGGCAAAATAGGATTCCTAAGAAAGCTTACACGGGGACCTGGGATGAAGAAAGTCAGGGAAGTAAATCCCCAAAGATCATGTGACCTTTCTCAGAAACCTAGCTTACTTCTTAGGAACATGATGGTGCCCTCTGGTTCAGACAGCATGCTGCCAGGTAAGGAATCTACACAGCACCAAAGGCTGCCTCGGTATCTTGGACCGCAGTGAAACCTGCAGAGCCACTGGCCCCTCCTGTCCCCACTGGTATTTGACATCTGGCAGCCTCCTGACCTGAGGCAGAAGATGCCAAAGGCTGAGCACTGCAGTGAGCTCTCGGGTTCCTGAATTAACCCTCCGCAAGACAGAGAACAGGACAAATTTTGTGGCTTGAAGTTAATAATTTAGACAATGCCTTATCAGTTAAAATAGATCAGATGACATGAAATTCTGATTGTGGCTAAATGGTACCTCTCCTTTCTGCCCGGGGAGCTATATTATGCAGCACCAACAATAATTAAAAGTGGGGCTAAATGTCTGGCTGATTCAAGTTTATAACTGAATATGCATTTTGTGATCTCAGACTTATGATGAATTTCAGAGAAAGACACCCTGCACATTCTTATATATAAGGTGTGCTAGTACATGATAAGCCTATTTTTTAAAACACACCTTGGGATTCCAGATGAGAGTCATATCCCTTCTAAGAGTCACCTTAAAGGGCTGATTCCAGT
Source organism: Bison bison bison (assembly GCF_000754665.1). Taxonomy (NCBI): domain Eukaryota; kingdom Metazoa; phylum Chordata; class Mammalia; order Artiodactyla; family Bovidae; genus Bison; species Bison bison. The sequence goes on along the minus strand of NW_011494943.1, from coordinate 14,754,598 downwards.
TTCGCTGCCCCTGCTAAAAATCTTTTTGGAAATGTGCTTGGAGTTGGACACGTAGGAAAAGTGAATTATTTTATCATGGATACTCTGTCTTGAACCAAACATTTCTTAGCCTCATAATCACTGGCACCTCTGAGTGATGCCTGGCAATTACTCAAATATCTGATTCATCTAGAAAAAGTAGGATGATTTGCTGTCACTCAGAGTACCTAAAAGAAGGTCACAGACACTAGAGGCAGTTCTACAAAGGAGCTCCAAAGAATGCTTCAAGTGAAGGGTGCATAATTAAACAGCCCAGTGAGGTGACTGCTTGGCGGGAACCACACTCTTAAGAGTGTTCGTTTTCTTTAACAGAAATCAGGCCCATACGTCTGCTACAGATACACGTCCATGTACACCCCCAGTTAGACTGAGTCACAGCGTGGATGACAAGGACGGGGTTCCCAGGACATCAGGGCCTCGGGGCAGGGTAGAGGACTTGGGTACACTGAGCAGCCTAATATGGAGGTCGGGGAGCGCCGCTACGGGACTCGCACACCAGCCCAGGCTGCCGTGGTAGAGCACGGACAACAGCAAACGCCGGCCCCAACGTTCATTTAAAGAGCAGCCAACGTGCAGAACATTCCCCCTTCCTGACTCACTTAGGTCCCCTTCAGGCAATTCCTAAAGTTCCAACGCCCAGCTCACCACCTGAATTCCATTTTGAGCGTCTTAGGGCCCAAGGTTACCATAACTACCGTACACAACCAGAAGACTATTGGGGAAATGAAAAGACTAAAGGAAAAATGTCTGCAAGTACAAAGTGAACCCACATTTCAAAGGGACAGGCCTTCACTAGAGTGAAGAAACACAGACTTCTCACCACCAGCCTTGGGGGTGACGTGAGGACGGGAACAGACTTTCTACGGCAAGTAGGGCTTCCTGAGGGCTGAGCAGCATCTCCTTGGGGACTTCCCAGGGCACAGTCATTTGCATGCTTGAAGGGGGTCAGACAAAAGCAGTGAGACCAAGCAGAGGCCCTGCCAGAGCAGGACGATAGGGGACAAGCCCCCGTCCGGAAGTGAGCCTTGGACTGGCAGCCACGAGATAAAGGGAGGAAAGGGCTGCTGCTGGCCCACTCTTCACACTCGGGGCTCTAGGACGGGCTTCCTGAAGGAAACCAAGGATCATGTACCAGCCACAGGTGCAGGGACTCCACCTCTCCTCTGGTACTCAGCCTCAGGGCGATTGCTCAGCTCGTGACTGAGAAGTGATGCGAGAATCACTTCTGGGATTAGGCTCTTAGGTACGGATGAGCTTTCCAGAGGCTCTCAGAGCTCCCAGATATTGTGAGCCAAGTGGTGTGTGTGTAGGCATCTTTCTGGGGCAAGGATCCAGAACTCTCAGATTCCCAATTGGGTCCTTTTTGCAAAAAAAAAAAAAAAAGGGTTAAGGGTTCATTTTTCCAGGCCTTTTTCTCCCAAGGTCAAGTGCTTTGGAATTATACTTGTCTTTGCTTTTAAAATTAAATGACAGCCAATTACACATCAACATAAAAGTTAACACCCTCACAGGAAGGCAAAACATACCAGACTCTACTGGGAAAAAATGGTACTTTAGATATATATTAAACATTAAATATAATACATTATATTCTTAAAGCAGAGGATATTTTTCATGCAGTCTAGAGAAGCACTGCTTGCTCAGAAACATGTCCATCCTCTGATCAGCCGAGTTTTATGAACTTGAAATTGCTCCAGGAGAGCCGCATGAACAACAGTGGACGTGGGACGCCTCAGCGGCAAGGATCTCAGGGACCCGGCCATGATGGGGCCCCACCTGCCCACAAGACCCCCTTCTTTCTAGTGGAGCCCCAGCAGCTTTGGGCAGCTCGGGGCTGTTTCCAGAAAGGGCTCCCTGCACGAATGCTCCTGATTTAAGTCTGCTCTGTCTCGCTCCTGGTTAGTTAGAGCTCATTTTCAAGACCACTTCTGCCTGTGGTGCTTGGTTTTAATGGCAGCTGTCTTTGCAGTTCTGCTGTCCTGGGGCTGGCCTGATGGTGCTCAGTGGGGCATGGTACTGGGGAGGGGTAGCTGGGGACAGAAACTGGGTTTGACTCGAGGCCTGGATCAGAACCCCCGCGATCCCAATCAAGGAAAGCCTCTTAAGCGCTCCTGATCTCAATCCTCTCAGGTCTACAAACGGGGCCTTTATGTCAGGGGATGTGATGAAAGGACAAGCTTCCTTGTGGTGTCACATGGGTCCACACGAGGCTCAGCACTGATGGGGGGATGAAATGCTACACGGAGGGCCGATCAATAGCACTCACCGGAAAACACAATCCACAGATTGCCGAATCCAAACACATTTTAACAAACAGTAGAAAGGTGAAAGGAAAACAGCACAGATACAGGTTAGATTGCATACAGCAGGTGAGATTCTCCAGTAATTAAAATATAAACATTTTCATTAAATCTCCTGGACACATCAGATCGTCTCAGTCGAAGAATGTTCTGGAATGTATGACCCAACTCCCCCCATCTATTGTGTGTCTACCACAAGTGTGAATTACAAGCATCAGGGCAGCAGCATAACAAAGCAAACACCTAAGAAGAGCCTGTGTCTTATGTCTGTATTCAGATGCTGGGAGGATGGCTCCATCATTTTACTACTCATTCCATGCAAACAGGTTAAAGATGTAAGATGCAGACTCTAATCAGCATTTTTCAGTCTGATAACAATAATATAATTTAAATTTGTCATCTGAAGCAGTCATTTTTAAGGTGTGTGGGAATGTAAAAGGTCCCAGCTTATTCAGTCTAGGCATCTAAGGGGAAAAAAATCAACTTCATCAACCCGCTCAAAAATTGGGAATATTTACAAAGTCAGACAACTCCACGGCAGATGCAGTATCTTCTACAAAGAAAGGCATTTACTAAGAAAATCAATGGTGTATTATTTAGGGAAAATACATTTCAAAACACTTTAGAAGCACCCTCTTGGCTGCAAAGTCAATCATCTAATTATAAATAATTCTGACACTGTGATTAAAGCAGATAGACCCCCGAAGGACCTCAGCCTGACCCACATATTGCTATTTGTGGCTGTAAGTTAGAGAAGGATCTTTCTGGATGGTGATTCTTTTCACAGAGCATTTTACTGTGCAGCCTGCCCTGCTGATCTGAATCAGGGATGCTTCCTGGGTAATCAATACTGTGCAGTCCCGAGGCTGGTGGCCGATAGCACTGAGCAGAGGTGGGGATTCATGGTCTGTCTGCAGGGGATGAAACCAGGAAACATTCCCTGAAATCCTCTGTGGCCAGGAAATGCTTCCATGGAAGCTCACTCAACCTTGGGTCTGCTGCTAAGTCACTTCAGTCGTGTCCGACTCTGTGCGACCCCATAGACGGCAGCCCACCAGGCTCCCCCGTCCCTGGGATTCTCCAGGCAAGAACACTGGAGTGGGTTGCCATTTCCTTCTCCAATGCATGAAAGGGAAAAGTGAAAGTGAAGTCGCTCAGTCGTGTCCGACTCTGTGCAACCCCATGGACTTCAGCCCACCAGGCTCCTCTGTCCATGGGATTCTCCAGGCAAGAGTACTGGAGTGGGTGGCCATTGCCTTCTCCAACCTTGGGTCTACTACACAACAAAGCTGCTTCTCAAGGGCTGGAGGGAGAAGCAGGTTCCCCGGGGTTGGGTTAGTAAATTCATATAGCCCCTTACCCTTCTTTGCCAATTTCTCCAACCTTCAGGGCTTCAACAAGAGGCTCTTTACCTAGTTTGGTCAAATTCATTTTGGTCTCGAGAGTCATCAGAAAGGACCCATTGTAGGACATTTCCAAATCAATCCAGAGTCCTGGAAAAAGGGTTGAAAAAAAAAGGTTTCTTTCCCCCATAAAAACATGACTATGAATAACAGTATCAAAAGTTATATTTTAAAGTATCTAAGTAGGTATCACATTGCAAGTCTATATATACTGCCTGTACTACCAAGGCATGTGAGAGGAGACTGTGAAACGAGAAGTTTCTAGAAATAGTTCAAGCATCTGGAAAATTGCCAGCATTTCAACACCCATTACAATGATCAGAGTGACCTCAGCACCCATTGTGAGAGATGGAAGAGTCCGGTCCTCTGGGTTCTTCTTACACTTAGTAAGAAACACAACCCCCAGGAGGAGACGGCTTGTCTCAGGACAAAGGCGGGACGACGTCTGCTGATTCTCAGTGGGTTAGAGGCAGAGGAGAGGTGCAGAGACTTCACAGCAGGTTGGGCTCTTTAAAGACACAAGTGAGAACCACTGTCTGTCTTGAAATTCTCCCCTCTTAGGGTGGGGGTGGGGAGGGGCACAGAAAATGGTTTAGGTTTAGCTTGGTATGATAAGGATGGTGACAAGACCTTTTACAACCCTTTTCTTTCTGGAAACTGTGTAGTAATGGCAGCAAAAGTATTTATGTTCCAGCCCCAGGATTAACCAGATAAAGCTGGGTAACCACTTTGTACACCTTTGCTTTAAAACTGGTCATGTTGATGACAACATATCTTAGAGGCTTTTGGCTTTGTGGAATTTCACTGGGAAGGCCCATCAGAAGTGGCCATTGACCGGATGTCTAAAATGCAAACAGAGGTCATCTCATGACCTTCTACCCAGGGTCCTAGAATTCAGCAGGCAGGACAGACCACACTGTGATTTTGACACTCCAAGCGCCACAGCACCTCATGGACTTCCCGTCAAAATGTGGTCCTTCAAGTGGGTGTTTAGATGTTAATAAACTTATAAGATAAATATCTGAAAGGAAGCAGGAAATTAATTGAAAATCATGTTCACACACAGCCACATTTTCAAGTAATTACAGTAAATAACCTATTCCCTGTTTGGCCACCAAGCATTAACGGTACAACTCCTCACTAAAGGCAGAATAATTTCCATTTTGCTTTCACCAAACTCCTTTTTATTATAATTGAAGGTAATTATTTTCCATGAAAGACCTGGTCTAATTGATATGCAGATCAGCTGTGAATGTCTTTGCAGCAACTCACAAAACTGCTCTATTTCTTGCTTATGTTAAACACTTAAAAATCATTAATTAGCTTTGCTTTCCAAAGGCACTGTTACTGAAAATAAGGGCACACCTGCTCTAATAAAGATATTTAGTCATTCATCACTTCCAAAAGAAAGGGGATTAGGGTAAAAGGTTTGATATTAATAGATTTTTAAGCTCAATATAAAGAGAACATCAATAAAGAAGATATATCTTTAAAAAAAAAAAGAAGTTATTTGTTTTTGTGTATCTCCAGCTTTATTTAACTTGAGAATCAATAGACTCAAACTACCTGTGTGCTGTCTGTATTCATACATGATCATTTCCTTTGAAAACCCTACTCAGGATTCCAATAAATATTACTAGTTCGGATTCCTTTTGAAGGCTGTCATATTTATATACATATATATACACACACACACTTTTTTTTAGTGCTAACAAGTTTTAAAATTCCAGGGTCATACATAACTTTCCATTTGTACTTATCCTTAGCTTCCCTCTTTATTTTTTAAAATTAATTTATTTAATTAGAATACAATTGCTTAACAATGGTGTGTTAGTTTCTGCTGTACAACAACATGAGTCAGCTAAGGCTATCATATTAAAAGAACCAGAATTTACTTGTTATAAAGTGGAAGCGTTCGCCTGTTTTTTAAATAAGGGGATATGGAAAAAGGTTTGGTAAACAGCTGCGCACACCCTGCTCATCGGGACACTCCACCCAGTCACCTGTGGTCGGGCCCCTCTGAGCTGAGGCTGGAAAGAGGGGAGAAGAGTACGTGGAGCCCAGTCACATGGACCAGGGCTTGGGCTCCCCTGAAAATTTCTTGACCTCTGGGCACCAGCCTCCTCTTCTGTACCAGGGAGATGACGCTGCTTACACAGCCAGCGCCTGGTGCATCCTGGCAGGGCTCTTCCCTTTCTGTGCCATCGCCAGCCCACTTCCTTCCACGACTCTGGGCTGCAGCCTAGCTTGCTATTGTTGCTGTGGCTCTTGGGAACCAGACCAGAGGAGGCCAAGAGGCCAGAGGGAAGAGGCTGCACCAGGCAGCCAGACAGCCCTGTCTGGCTGGGAAGTGGAGGGTGGTACATGGACATCTGACCAAGCTTCTGCATAGGGGATGGAGCCTGTTTTTGTATCACTATATATGTCCCATGATGGTTGGATGGCATCACCAATTCAATAATGGACACGAACTTGGGCAAACTCCGGGAAACAGTGAGGGATAGGGAAGCCTGGTGTGCAGTAGTCCAGGGGCTCAAAAGAGTTGGACATGACTGAGCAACTGAACAAAGTATGTCCCGTGAGACCCACCCATGGGGCCCTGCTTAGTCCTCGTTCTCAGTGAAGATGCAGAGTCAAGAATGGTTTGAGAATCTTTAAATACAGATATAAAGTACAAACACTCAAATTATCCTAATATGGCATGCTTGCATTCAGATGAGGATGAGATGACTATCTGAACATTAGATGTAAAGAAAAAATATGTTTCTGTGACAATGATTCAGCAGCAAAAATCGCCCTGAAAAGCTTGGAGCACATACACCTGGAGCCAAGAGCACCTGGTTACATAAAGAGTGAGTCAGGAGTTCCCACCTTGCAGAGCTGAAGGATGAAATCAACAGTTACCAGAAAGGGACAAATGTAGCAACACTGAAGTGGGGACACACGCTGTGTCCTGAGTGGCACCCTGACCCTAACGGGCTGCACACTCCTCACCTGGGTGAGCGCAGAACAGTTTCTTCTGGGCTCTTGACAAAGATTAAGACTTCCTTGTGAGGCATTTCATTTAAAATGCGGCTTCCAGACTCCCTTGGTGGTACTGTGGATAAGAATCCCCCTGCCAGTGCAGGGGACACAGGTTTGATCCCTGTACCATATGCCGCAGAGCAATCAGCCGGTGCCTTAGAGCCGGGAAACCGCAAGTACTGAGCCCACACTCCCCAGAACCTGTGCCCCCCAACAAGAGAAGCCTGTGCACCGAGACTCAAGTAGCCCCCGCTTGCCACAACTAGAGAGAAAACCCATTTGCAGCAATGAAGACCCAGCACAGCCAAAAAAAGTAAATAATAACAATAAATAAATAATTTTAAAAATTCTGCTTAGTATAACCACCTGGTCTTGGTAGCTCTCAAGGACAAAAACCAGAAGTTAAGGAGCAGGACAATTTTTTAAGTCTTTTAAACAGGAGTAAGGTGGGCTTCCCCTTGGCTCAGTAGTAAAGAATCCAGCTGCAGTGCAGGAGACACAGGAGCAGTGGGTTCGATCCCTGGGTGGGGAAGATCCCCTGGAGGAGGGGCATGGCAACCCACTCCAGTATTTTTGCCTGGAGAATCCCATGGTCAGAGGAGCCTGGCGGTCTACAGTCTGTGAGGTTGCACAGGGTCAGACACGACTGAGCACAGCACAGGGCAGTCATCCTGAAAGGCTCTCCGGAAAGGGTGTGAACGCAGAGGGTCTTGTCTTAGTCTCTCAGGCTGTGGAACAAAATACCACAAACTGCGTGGCTGAAAAAACAGATACTTATTTGGCACGGTTTTGGAGGCTGGAAGCCCAAGATCAAGGTGCCAGCCGATCCAGTCCTCATGAGGGCTCTCTTCCTGGTTTGCAGACAGCCACCTTCACCTGTGTCCTCCTGCGGCCAACAGCGAGTTAGCTCTCTGGTCTCTTCTCCGGGGGCACTAATCCCATCGTGACGTCATCTAAACCCAATCACCCCAAAGGCCCTGTCTCTACCATCTCATTGCAGGTAGGGCCTCAACAGATAGATCTGGGAGGGACCCAAACATTCAGTCCATGAGGTCTCTACCACATGAGGGGTCTTCATGTTGCAAGGCCGTCCAGTGGTGAAGGGTGGCACCTGATTACCAGCAAGTCCCCGTCTGCCTTTCACTGGCGACAGGGGAAGCACAACTGACACTGAACGTGACAAACTTCAGTCGGGCTTCACACAAGGGCCTGAAGAGCGCAGAAGGCTCTTTTTTGTTTCTCTTCAACTGCGTAAGGGAAGGATCAGTTTCCACCACCACTGCTATCCAGAGGGAGACTGCAGCAAAAGTTACTACTCACTTTTATGCGGCAAAAGTGAGTAGTAGTGTAACTCCACCCCGAAGTGTTTATTGAGTTCTTTTTTTCTCTTTTAACATAGCTGCTGTCTTTTTTTCCCCTCCTGGCTGCATTGGGTCTTAGCCTCGCGCGGCACTTGGGATCTTTGCCACGTCCTGTGGGATCTTTCTTATTGCAGTTCACGGGCTCTCTAGTTGTGACACTGTTGCTCAGTAGTTGCAGGGCACAGGCTTAGCTGTTCCACGGCATGTAGGATCTTAGTTTCCCGATCAGGGATCAAACCCACGTCCCCTGCATTGCAAGGTGGATTCTTAATCACTGGACCACCAGGAAAGTCCTGTTTATTGAGTTCTTGACACAAGCCATCAGACCTCAAGACTTTGAGCTAAACCCCTATCCTCAGGAAGTTGATGCCTGAAGAATAACAACAGCCTGGGCCGTGGGGAGCAGAGCAGACTGAGATGCCACCACAGGTAGAACACGTACCCTGGTGCCTGTCACCCGAGACAAGCAGAACAGAGCTTCTTCCGCCTTCTCCCTGGTGGTTCATTTAATAGATTCTACTAGGGCTTCCCTGGTGGCTCAGTGGTAAAGGATCTGTCTGTTAGGCAGGAGATGGGCTCAATCCCTGGGTCGGAAGATCCCCTGGAGAAGCGCGTGACAACCCACTGCAATATTCTTGCCTGGAGAATCCCATGGACAGAGGAACCTGGCGGGCTACAGTCCATGGAGTTGCAAAGAGTCGGACACACTAAGGTGACTGAGCAGAAAGGCATTAGGACTAAGAAGCAGTCTTACCATGCTGGCAAAAATCCAGTACTTTCACTCAGCAATTCACTGCTGTGTTTACTATTAAAATAACCAAGGGGCCTCAGTCTCACTGGAGCAGGTTTAAGGGGCAGGGGCAGCTCAGGAGGCAAGACGCTCTGCAAGCCTTGCTCACTGAGCCTAGCTCATGTTACCTGCTCCTCCACTTCCCTCTACCTGTAACCATGGCTGATTTGCTCTCTGAAAGCCAACGTCTGGCATCCAAAGAACAAAAGCTCTCAGAATGGAAGATGTAGTCACATGTTATCAAGAACGGATGTTTGAGTTATTCAGCTCTTAACAAGCACATAGGTGACTGTTCTGTTCCTGGCAAACAGATCGGTGCCATGTTGCTCCCTCAGATACCGCAGGAAACTAGTATTGTTCCTCGTACTTGGGTCCTTTAGGACAGATGTCATCTTTGGTTCTTTTGACCTGTAACTGTTCTTGGAATGGCTCCGCCTTTCAATGTCGACACAGTCCCAAATCAGAGTCTCTCCTCCCCACCTCACCCAAGACCTGCAA
>NW_011494943.1:14738228-14745083 GCF_000754665.1 Bison bison bison | reverse complement strand
TTTTTCTCCTTTCTGCAGAAAATATATTTTTTCTTTCTGCAACACCATCTGGCCAGACAGTGTACGTGCCATTCTTGTGCTGAGCCCACAGTCTGGCCTTGTCACTGTGGTTAGCCCTGGGCAGCTGCTCTCTTGATGAGGGTGTAGCCGACGGAACGGGAAGCTCACAGACTGACTCTGGTTGCACTCAGCTCACAGCACTAATAAAGGCACCAGGCACCATAAACCAAGGTCCAGAAGACAGTGTAGATGGTGGACCTGCCAGTCATGACTATGGGCATCTCTGGAGACAGACCAGCCTCCATTCCTGTGGGACACGGTCATCTTTCCAGAGAATCCGAGCTCTTTAGTGGAAACCTGGGTTGCTGGTTGGGTATCTTGAAACAGGGAAAACCAGTATCACATGGCACTCTTTCCATCCACTCAGTGACCATCTGCAGACTTAACTCCACGTCGCAAACATCCTGAAGACTAAATGAATTAATCTGAACCTGAGGGGGTCATAGTCCATGTCCCTGGTTCATCCTGACACTGCTGATGCCCCCGCAGGCACTGCTCTAAGACCTCTGGTTCCAGGTGTGGAAGATAAAAGCCTGGCCGACAGCCGAGGGTCCCCACTGCACCCCTTTGGGAAGATTTTACTGATCAGGCTTTGCAGCAGCGAACACCAGCAGCTTCCTGTGCGTCACCTGTGCTGAGGGTAATGCAAAGCGTTTCATCCCCACCATGACCAACAAAGGAGACGCTCCTGCCCTCAGCACTCTGTGGATGAGGAAACCGAGGTGCTGGGTGCTCAGTAACCTCCTGAGGCCTCGCTGTGGGATCACAAAGGAGCAGGGCCCGAAGGCAGGTGGCCTGGCCCAGAGCCGGCGCGCACACGAACCTCTGGCCTGGAAGCTGTGGAGCAGGATGAAGGCGAGGCTGCTGAGTGGCCTCTGCACGTCACCCCCTCTCTGAGCTTTGGCATCTAAACAGTGCGGGGTCCTGCTAGGGAACCTCCGATTGCCTCTCAAGTCTAAACAGTCGATCTAACCAATTCTTTAAGGGTTGGAAAAAGAAGCTATACATTTTCAATGAATTTTTTTAGTTTAAACCTTTTACTTTCTTCTGGGGTACAGTCAATTAACAATGCTGTGATAGCTTCAGGTGAACAGCTGCGAAGGGACTCAGTCATACATAAACAGGTATCCATTCTGCTCCAAACGCCCCTCCCAACCAGGCTGCCACATAACATCGAGCAGAGTTCCCTGTGCTATACAGTAGGTCCTTGTTGGTTATCCATCATTTTAAATTAATTTTTATCCATAAAAAAAAAGCTCAGGAGAGAATGGATCGAGAATGTACCAAATGTAGCAGAAACAGTCACCCGGTTATCTCTGAGTGGTGGGATGAAGGGTTATGTTTTCCTTTTTCCTTTTCTAAATATTCTAGCTTTTCCCACTTTGGGTATTCGTTGGATGAATGAAGGTATAAACATTACCCTAACAGAGTTAATAAAACAACCAGAAAGAGCCTGGCCTGGTGGCCCTCCAAGGTCAGGCCCTGGGGAGAGCAGCCGGTAGGGACAAGGGGTGGGAGGGGGAGGCTGTGTGGCCTGCGGGAAGGAAGGAGACCAGTCCCTGCCCCACGCAAGGTGTGTGTGGGGGGGGCAGGGATCAGAGAAAGGAGGCGCACAGCCAATTTCTAAGGGACGGCCTTTCTCCACCTCCTGGCGGGAAGTGAAGGTGCCCCAGGAAGTAAGGGTCCTTTTCCCTTATTTGCTGCACGAGAACCTGGCTGTGTGTCCTGGAGCCAGGATAGGTCAGTGGTGGCAGATGACCCTAGGGAAGTCCCTAGAGTCAGTTTTAACAAGTCACTCCTGATTTTAATTTCTCCCAAAGCAAAGGTTTCTCTTTGAGCAATGGAACCCAAGCCACACCGTCCCTTCACAGTCATTTCTGTTTTACCATCACATGCATCCTTTGCATAATTGGAAAAACCTAATTTGATCAAACTTAAAACCCACAGGCTTTATGTCTTTATCATTCCTTTCTTTAGTAACATTTCCTCCCTTGTTACGTAACCAGGCAGATCTCTACAATTTGCCCCGAAAGGAGTTAAGTAAGCCTCAGATGGATTAAAAACTGGCAAAGCTTTGATCTGTATAATAAAATGTCTGGCTGCAGCTCTGGCTCCAGAGGAACAGGAAAGACACTTGAGACTGAGGCATTTAGTGTATTTCACTCAAAGCCTTACAAAGCTGCCCTGAGAGGCTGCAGAGTTCACAGCCACCGGTACGCTTCTTAAATGCTTCAAAGCCTAGCTCTGGCCCTTCCCCCCTCTCTGGAAATTTCTACTAATTCAACAAAGGACAGTCCTGAGATAAGAGACTGCAAATGCATTAGAAAACATGCACACGTATTATTATATTTACTTTCTTTAAGCCCAACTCTCAGGAGGTTTATGTTAGCTGATCATTTACCAGCTCGTTACCAGCCAATTCCTAACGAGGCAAAGGGCAACCCAGAGCCTGCTAGAGCCAGAGGAAGGCAGGCCACCCTGGAATGCCAACGGGGCCGAGATCCGGGCTTCGCACCTGACATGTAGATAATGCAGCTTTTAAAATTTCACTTGCGGTTGACAGAACTCTAGTAAGGCCATTTGTAAAGAAACAATCCTTTCCAGCTTTACTCTTGGTGAACCAGAAATTAACGAAACCTAGGAACACTCAGCTTCATCAAAGTGTAGACACAATTAAATGGTCACAGGTGATCTCAACATGCTATTAGATGGACCTCTGGATTTGCAAATATTTCTCTGCTCTTTCTCTGAAATCGATGAGATGCTAAGAACTAGGAAATATGAGCTTCACTGTCAGATGAAATACTTGTTAGAGCTGCTAACTGTAGAGCAAAAAAAAAAAAAACTCTTTGTATTTACATCAAATGTATACAACACAGAACTTGATTTCACTAAATATGTTCAGGAGCCATCTGATGGAGCCTTACAGAGATAAAAGTAGATGCTAGAGTTTATAAATTTTACAAAACATTTACCTCAAAACAAACATCACTCTCTTGAGAAGTTGTAATTATTTTCTCTTTTACTTTGTTCCCGAGCTTTTTGAGGAATAGTGTAAATCTAGTTTAAGTGGAAAGACGCCCTGGGCTTCCCTGGTGGTCTAGTGGTTAAGGATCCATCTGCCAATGCAGGGGACACAGGTTCCGTCCCTGGTCCAGGAAGATCCCATGTGCCTCGGGGCAACTCAGCTGGTGCGCCACAACTGCCGAGCCCGCGCACTGCAGTCACTGAAGCCTGCGTGCCTTAGAGCCCGCACTCCGCAGTGAGACAAGCCACGGCAGTGTGGGAGGTGAGCGGGCCCGAAGCACAGCCAGTGCCTCTCACCCTGGCAAGGGCAATGGCCGTGCAGAGCCTGGTCACACGAAAGCTCAGGTCCCGGCCACTGGCATGCGGGCATCTCTGGGCTGGAGGAGGATCTTTAAGGATCCAGAAGACTAGAAGGAGGACTAGGAGGGGAAGTCCAGATATACTCCCCCTCATTTTAAGGTTGTGACCATTAAGAGCAGAAGACACACAGCATGAAATACGGTTAAAAACGCCTCCCCTAAAGTGAAAGTCGCTCAGTTGTGTCTGACTCTTTGAGACCCCATGGACTATACCCGCCAGGTTCCTCTGTCCGTGGAACTTTCCAGGCAAGAATACTGGAGTTGGCTGCCATTTCCTTCTTCAGGGGATCCTCTTGACCCAGGGATCAAACCCACTGCAGGCAGATTCTGCACCAGGGAAGCCTCCAAACACAAAGCCTTGGTTTTCAATCTGCAGTGCTGGCGACATTTTAACATTCATATAATTGCTCAGTTCCTCTCTAGACCCAGTTAAGAGTTACCTTGGTGGTCAACGTAAGGCTTGAAGGCCTGAAGGATTTTTGGCACAGCTACCCCCATGTCAAGTTCCGTCAGAGTTAGCTCATTCATGAAATACGGGAGCTGGAGGAGAGAAAGGAAAACGAAGGAGACACGTCAGCAGCCTGGTTAATGTTAGAAGTCAATGGTCTCTCAGAGGGAATGATGGGGTGGGGGGAACACATTTATTTAGCCAAAATTTATTAAGCACACACCACATACGAGGCATCCTGTTACAGACAGAGCCGTGGACGAGTCAGGCAAGGCCCTTGCTCTTATGGGGTTTAGGTTGAAGGGGCAGAGACAGAAAAGTAGACAGCCTAACTTCAGAGACTGATTGGGCTACAGAGAAAGCAAGGTGGGTGATGGGGAGGAGGGAGGCTGGGGAGTTTTAGATAAGACCAGCGAAGACTTCTCTGAGGGTGCTGAGTTGCCAGAGGCCACACTGTGGAGAAGCAATCAGTCATGCTGGTCAGGTTATTGATGCCCAGGGTTGACTCAAGTCTGGGAAAATGGACCTCTGAAAGGACTAGTGGGGAAGACAGGAAGTCACTAGAACATTTCCTGTAGGCCAACTCACAACATATATTAAAATTCTTCAAAAAAAAAAAAAAAATGACGTCCTTTGACCCCTGTGCTAGACTTTTTCCCTTTGCCCCCATGGATTTGAGTTCCTCTCTACAGCCCGGGAGGCCGGTCTGCGGGAACCACACGGGTGACCTCTCTTGCCCTCTGACTTCTGGCTGAGCTTGGCCAGTGGGACAGAGTGGGCAGGGGGCTGGGCGGCACCGGGAGAGAAGTACTGTCGGCACTGTCCCCTCCCTTTGCTTGAGGCCACAGCTCCTGCCAGACAGGCAGCACCTTCGCACAGCCACCCTGCCTGAGTTTGGGGTACTGCACCAGGACTTTTGGTTTCTCTGCATCAGTCCACACCTTCCTAAATCCTCCCTTTATTAAACTCTCCCCCGCGGCTTGTTCCATCTGAATGTGTCATGTGTTTCCCACTGGGACCCTGACGAACACAGCTGTCAGTAAGAATGTGCTCTACATGAACCAACATTAAGAGTGCTGGTATCATGCTTAGAAATTCCTACTTCACCTCAGGAGCACAAAAATTGATTCTATGCTTCCTCCACCTGGATTTATATATGTGTATGTATATTTTAAACAATACAGTTTAGGCAGTCCATTCCTAATTTTAGTGTAAGACACAAATTAGGAATCTACCTTAATTTTGTCCCCAATGACTACTCAGACGTCTTAACCTGTTTCTAAACCTTTCCCTACTGACCTGCAAAGCCACCTTTCAATGTGAGATTCCCACCTCACTGGAGTCTGTATTGAGCACTGTTTCCTACCAGTATCAAAGTGCTTTTATCACTGTAGCTTTAAAATACACATTTAAATCTGGCAAGTCCCTCTCTTTTCTTTTCCCCAGAATGTTCTTAGTCTTATAAGTACTGCTCCAGTTAAACATTAGAATAATTTTGTAAAATTTAGAATATAATTAAGAGTTAAAAAAAAAATTGAACATATGCTGAACATTTCCCATAAAATGAGAAGCATTGAGCCAAGCATGAATTTCGTGCCTATTTGAGCTGGACCTCTTTAGCTGTCTCTCTGCAGAGAAACTCAAGACGTTTTCAGGATTCGCCAGTCACAGAATGTCATCTCTGATTTTTTGTGGGGATGGAGGGGTTAAATAGGTGTTATGATGTCTGCGATGGACAAAACGTGACTAGAGACAGTATTCAAATGTGTGTTCTGAATTGGTGGTTGCTTTATTTGGAAAACCGTTTTTCCAAAGCATCAATGTTACATGGTTCTTGGCCTCCCAATCAGCCTACAGAAATGGTACTTAGCCAAGAATGTAGCCAAAATCTGGCACCGCTGCCCCAGTCCTTTGTGTCTATTATTGTCACCCTAACACCCAGTGTTTCTGGAGCAGGTCAGGTTTCTATGGGAACAGGAGTTGACACTGAGACAGGGAGTGAATTGCAGACAGAGAACACAGTGTCCCTCCCTGTGCCCTGTCCAGACTCCCATCCACCTCCATCCTGGTTCCCTGGAGTCCCCAGAGGGCAGAGGAAGGGCCTGAAATGAAAGCGGGAACTGAAGGAAACTGAGAAAGGCTTGGTGTGGTGGTGGGTGCCAATTACCAGTAAGCAGGAGGGGGATGGAAATCAGCCGGGCGTCTCTCCTACCTACTCACCTGAGTGCCCAACTCCAAGATTCTACAACATTTCTAACCAACTCCCCACCCCTACCTTGCTCAGACCTATGATCTGAATCCAAACTCTCAGGACCAGGCCCAAGAGCAGCTTCCTTCCTGCACTGCAGGGGGTGGAGGGAGGCAAGGAAAGGTCACTCCCCCAACAGAGACTCTCTTCTTCCCACCCAAGAGAACCCACTGTGTGCTCTTTACCCTTCTCGTAAACCCAGCTGGGGACCGGGCGCTCTCCAGGTTGCTGGGGGGTGAGTCGGAAACCATTGCAATAACTGAGCAGCATCTGCGGACCTCGGCACAGAGGCCATAATTACCGAGGGCTCAAAGGTGGTGCCGGAGCAGCCAGCCAAGCCCAGGGTGTACCTGCTGCCGGGACAGAAACTCAGCTTGTTTTAAACCCATCACTGGGCACCAGCTACACACACAGGGCTGCTCTTTCATGACGTGAGTCATAATCGCGGGGGAAGGTGACAACCTGAGACTGCAGCCAGCCAAGAGCTATCCGTGTGCCAGGCCCTCGAGGAGACCAGGAGATGGGGAGATCTCTGTCCTGGGGGCAGCTGGGGACCCTCCAGCCATTCTGGCTCCTGACTGGTCATTCACTAACACTCAGCACTGGGTTTACGGAACGGCCCTGCCTAGGGAGACTTGGCTATTTGCTGACAGTAGGAGTTCTCTTGGCAGGGGTGGTGGCAGGTTCAGAAGTGGGGGGACACCCTGCTGCCT
>NW_011494943.1:14734987-14738128 GCF_000754665.1 Bison bison bison | reverse complement strand
ACCCTGCTGCCTTCAGGTGGGGGTGGGGGGTAGGAGGTGCTGAGGCTGGCAGTGCGGGGAGGACAGCCCCTGCCTCTGAACTGCTGGTGCTGCTGGATCAGGGCCACTTTTTCCTCCCTAACCTCCCAGCACTCTGACCTCAGAAAACAGGAGGAGGTTTAAGTTCGTGTCCTGCAAAATAGCCCACATGGCCAGCCAGCAAAGGGAGAAGATGAAAATGAGAGACTTTTCTCAACCTCTTCTGGCTTAAGGGACACCACGGTTCTCCACCTGGGGTGGACTCCCAGCACACAGCACTCTGATGCCCTGTGCCAGTCTGTTCTGGAACGTCTGTAAGGCGAGAGCGGTGTCCCTCATCATCATGACCTGTGGCCCTCCTGCTCAGGGAAGCACCCACAACAGTCTCTGGGAGAAGAGCGGTACCAGCCCTGCCCTGCACCTCCACCCAGAACTCAAGCCCTCCATGGTTTCCCAGAAAGCAGAGGAGGCTGAGTAAGCTCCAGGGTGGCTGCTGGCCTGTCTACTCCAAACTGCTTCCCCAGGGACCTGGCCAGCAGAGCAGGCAACCCTCAGCTCTCCCGGAGAACACAAACAGGCTGACCCTTGTCCACAGAGCCCTCCCACACCCCTGCCCTGAGCTCTGCCTTGAAACCCGCTCCTTGTACTGAGGTGGTGCCTCTTCCTTCTCCTCAGGGCCTGGGGAAGGGACGACAGTGACCAGCGTGGCAGGGAGAGCCTGCCTGGGTCAGGAAGGGCGCTGTTCATGATCTAAAGGAACCAAACCGAAGCTCCTCCACGTCCACAGTTTCCCCTAATGCCGTTTTACCTTCATTCACTGTCTCCTAACATGGAGTCCCTGAACTCTCTGAGATCATGGGCAGGATTCTGTGTCATGGTGCATTTTTCTAGGGAAAAGATCCATATGTTTCTGCTTCTCCAAGGTGGCTATGACCCAAAAGACCCACTGACCTCAGCTCCTGACTGAGCAAGCTCTCTGTGAGGATCTGGTGACCAAAGCAACTCTTCCTTGGCGGGGTGTTCACTGGATCAAAACCTTAAGTCTAAGTCACCTAACTCAGGTCTCTTGGTTGGCAAAGGTGGTACTAAATGAGTCACTACATGGCAACCGTGAGGAACACTTATGCAAGTTTAGCCTCTGTTCCAGGCGGGCCTACACCAGCACCAGGACTGTTTCTTCAGCAGAGAGCCCAAAATAAAAACACCATCTGGCCAGAAGTAAAGGTCAAATGCAGACACACTGAGAGTGCAACGGAGGCCTTCCCAGCTTTGAGAGGAAAGAGGCGTTATATGGTCTGGCATTTTCCTCACAGAACATGCTGTGTGGCCAAGACTGTGTGACTGGGTGAGCTCTCCCGCCATACAACTCAAGTTCATTACTAACTTAAAGATAACAGAAGTCTACACAGCGAATCAGCTACAAAAGCTCACGTGGTCCCATATCGAATCCTGGATGTGATAATCCTAACGTGGATAACAATGAGGGCCATGGAAGGAAAAAAGTAAACAGCAACAGTCACTAAATCCCCAGATGCAGTTAGTCAGATGGTCAAGGTCACAGCCCAGATGTGTTATTTGCTAAGAACTCACTACTCTCCATTTGTTCTATGTTTTCGACTCCACTATTTTTCACCTAAGACATAACGTATAAAATTTCCAGAAATTAAGATGTGATGAATTGGAAGGCTCTTGTGTGGAAAACCATACCTTTATTTTGCTGAGTTTCATTTGGATTTTCTTAGATACCAGATCAGACCAATACTTCTCTCCTAAGAAGTCCCAAAACATTCTTCCAAGCAAGGCATTCACCCAGGCTTCCTGTTCCTCCTCCTCGGAGGGTGGCACCTCTGGCAACTGGCAAAAGGAAAGGGCCCAAAATTAGCTAGAAAGCAACTGGAGAACAAGACAGGTGCTTATTTTTAAAAAGCCACTGAAGGTTCCTCCCTCTTGAGATGGGGGAACCACATGAGTCGTATTTCTTCCCTATAAATTAAAAGTCCCACATTATGTCAGTGAACAAGAAAAAGAGAAACAAAAGCCACCATCACCGATGAAAACTCCTCTTTGTCTATTTTCTTTTGCTACCAGCCTTCCTGTGAACCAGCTAACATTCATACAATTATCTCAGCCATATCACCCTACTGCACCCCCCTCCCCTGCCCCCAAATCAGCTTGGTACCAACGTTCTGACTCAGTGACACATCTGATCAAATGCTTGCCTATCTTTCTTCCAGTTAAGATTCCCAGGACGTCTGATCGTCAAGCTGGTCTCCCCAGGCAGCCCCAGGACTCTCACATTTAGCCTGACTCCTATGAGGTCACGATTCTCTTGGGCGAAGGGCAAGGGTTGCTTAGAAATACTGGTGTCTGGATCCTATATCCGGAGATGCTAATATAAGTGGGTAAGAGGATTTTCTAGAAGCTCTCTCATGGATGCAATGAGCAGGTGAGGTTGAGACCCACAGCCCTGGATTAGAGAGAGGAATTCTACGAAACTTCTACAGCTGTCCTCATCCATCTCAGCCCAGGCCTACCCTCTACTGGATACAATCCATCTGAAACGCCTGTCATGGCCAACGTGCGAGGTGGTGGTGGTGGTGATTTAGTCGCTAAGTTGTGTCCGACTCTTGCGGCCCCATGGGCTGTAACCCTCCAGGTTCCTCTGTCCATGGAATTTTTCAGGTAAGAATAACTGGAGTGTGTTGCTATTCCCTTCTCCAGGGGATCTTCCTGACCGAGGGACTGAACCCAGGTCTCCTGCATTGCAGGTGGATTCTTTACTGATTGAACCACCAGGGAAGCCCAACGTGGGAGGTGGGGAAAGAGCAAACCCTGTTAGCCTCTGATTTCCAAGGCTGAGTATTGAGCTCTGGACTCTTGGTGGGAGAGAGCCAGGGTGGGGACAAGCAGAGGGAGAAGTGGCCACGACACTCACGGCCCCTGTCACAGTGCAAGTGATGCTTGGTGGCATCCACTGACCCTACACCCGGCCCTAGGGTAAGATTCCTCAGGCTCCCTCACTGGCATCTCACAATACCCCAGAAAGGCAGAACTTTTACTTCTATTCTAGGGAGAACAGACTCAGCACCGATCAGTGCCCTGCCTGAGGCCCCTAATTCATCA
>NW_011494943.1:14677624-14734887 GCF_000754665.1 Bison bison bison | reverse complement strand
GAAGAGGGAGTGACTGGCCCCTCGTGTGACAGCCGTGTCCTGTGCCGAGGGCTCTAATGAGATGACAGCTGCACAGAATCAATTAGCCTTGAAAGCACAGGCCAAAAGGACTAGAAATGCAGGCTCTGCGGGCTGTCACCCTCCTCTTCCCTCTACGACCGATACAAATGCATTTGGACTGTCCTCACGGCTGCCTGCAGCCATTACACAGAGACGCCTCTGTGCTCCACGCATGCAGGCTCCCGCCAGTCACGTCTGTCCTGGGCAGCCCCACACAGCTGTGTCCTAGGCTGGTGGCAGAGTACACGCGTGCGTGGCCTGGGGTTCATGGATTTGACACTTAAGAGATATGGTGGCGTGCGAGTGTTCTAAAGGTCTCTGGCAGGTGTCTACGTGTGACTCTTCTGAAGTCCAGAGCCCTTAGGGTCTGACCCAGTTGAACCGGTCACTGAGTGTGTGTGGAGCCTGGCAGACCACCCAGCGCCCACCTGTCCTCTATTCCTATCAGAGCGTGTGCCGTCTCTCGCTTTGGGGACCTGGTGTTCACTTGCATTTCTCAATGTAACGTTACTGCATATAAGCAGGGATATTCTATGTTCAAGGAGTCCTTCAAATTGGGACATTTTCAAAGTTCT
Source organism: Bison bison bison (assembly GCF_000754665.1). Taxonomy (NCBI): domain Eukaryota; kingdom Metazoa; phylum Chordata; class Mammalia; order Artiodactyla; family Bovidae; genus Bison; species Bison bison. The sequence continues at coordinate 14,734,252 of NW_011494943.1, read as the reverse complement.
CCCTTATGAATGTTGGTGAGTTTCATTAAAAAAAAAAAAAAATTAAACTCTGGTTTAAAAAATAAATACATGTGGGTCCCTGCATTTCAGAAGACACAGCTCCAGCCGCCTCGTGTGAGCAGCTGTGCCCTTCTCATGCTGTACAGGCTTCCGAGAGCAACCAGGGCACCTCGGCCACCAGGTCCTGGATGGAAGAGTGGGAGTCTGTGCCCAGCAAGCACTGTCATGTCTCAAGTTGTACGTAGCTTTGGAATCGCTTTTTTTCTCTGCCTGAACGTCTGCGCCCCACCCGAGGGGGATCCAGTCTAGCTTTTCCGAGGTTACTCACTGTCTCTGAGTCACATCAGATTATCCAAGCAGACTTCTGAGTGAGTACTCACCCAAAGACAATGCCCTCCTCCCCCAGGGAGCCAAGAAGAGCCAAGACACTGCCCACGCAGGACAGTGCATGTCACGCTCAGATCTGTAGGCTGTACAGAGAAGAGGGCACTCTTTCCCTTCTCCTGTGGGAGGGCTGGCCCTTTACTAACCTCTTACACACGAGTTATTCACAGGAAACGGGGTTTAACAAAAATAGCAAGAAACAAAGCCTATTTCACAATTTTTGTCCAAGCCAAAGGCATATGATGTGGAAACAAATTTCCGAAATTACTGACAAGCAGGTTGTGTTTTTTCTTTTCAACTGTTCCTTTTTCTAACTCAGGGTCTCTCCACAGACTTGAGGGGAACAAAGAAAAATCCAGGAGCAGCAGAATACTGACAATGCATCAGAGCAGCTTTATGAACAAAATCTGGGTTCAACAGGCTGCTAGAAAGAATGCATTTTCAATGAAAGTCATCAACATGTAAGACCTTAACCAATAAATGTGCATATATTTCCTCAGGCTGCTATTTGGCTGCAGGGAGGAATGTGAGAAGCATATTCATGTCACTATTTCAACTAAAGATGTATATTTAGAAAGGGTATGTTTCTAAAAATGGCTCCCAAAATAAAGTTTGGAGAGCTCAATGGCCGGGAGCTGAAGCAAGGCCATTAGAACTGTCTGATTAGCTCTCGGGAGGTATTTTATTAAAAACTAACCCTTAGAAAGAAAATAGTACAGATTTACTTTGTGTGGTTTACTTGTCTCCTATTATAAATAGCCAGATGAACCCAGCTTTTTAGGGACAAAAAGAGCTCAGTGGCTTTGCTGCTAAGGTTTGGTCGCACACAATCTGGCGTCATGAGGGTTTCATGAAGGGCTGCATGGTCCAGGAGAAGGCACAGTGGAGACCCTCCCACGGGGGCTGTTTTCCCAGTTACAAAACCAAGCATAAGTACCATAGAAAACACCCATAATCCCACTATCCAGATTTAATTATTTAAAACATTTTAACTGTATCTTCTTTCGGTCTGTTTTCAATGTATATACACTTTTAAGAATACGTTGCTTAAAAAAAACAGATATAACTAACATGGTTTTGTATCCTTTTATAAAAACAGATGTATGGAGATATAATCCAGGAGGCACTACTGGTAAAGAACTCACCTGCCAATGCAGGAGACTCAAGAGACTCAGGTTCAATCCCTGGGTTGGGAAGATCCCCTGGAGAAGGGTATGACAACCCCTTCCAGTATTTTTGCCTGGAGAATCCTATGGACAGAGGAGCCTGGCGGGCTATAGTCCATGGGGTTGCAAAGAGTCAGACACGACTGAATTGACTTAGGACACAGCACAATCCACATACCATATAGTTCACCCATTTAAAGATCAGTGGTATTTGATATAGTCAGAGTGGTGAAGCCATGAGCACAGTCAATTTTAGGATATCTTCATTACCCCCAAAGAAACCCTGTATCCACGAGCAGTCACTCCCCATTCCTCCCAACTCCATCCCCACCAGCCTGGGGCAACCAACCACTAATCCATGGCAGGGAATGTGCCTATTCTGGACATTTCATAAAAATGGAATCATACAACATGTGTTCTTTTGTGACTACTTCTTGGACTAAGCATAATGTTTTCAAGATCACCCATGATGTAGCACGTATCAGTACATCCATCATCTCTTCATATTGTGGAATAATATTCTATTGTGTGCATACATCACACTTATTCATTCTTCAATTGATGGATACTTCAGTTGTTTTCCACTTCTTGCTACTGTGAATAACACTGCTATGAATAGTTGTTCACAAGTTTTTGTGTGGACACAGTTTCATTTCTCTTAGATATATACATAGGAGTGGAACCACTGGACCCCACTAACTCTTAAGTTTATTTAACATCCTGTTGTTGTTCAGTCACTCAGTCTTTGCGACCCCAGGGACTGCAGCATGTCAGACTTCCCTGTCCTTCAACCATCTCCCAGAGCTTGCTCAAACTCATATCCATTGAGTCGGTGATGCCATCCAACCATCTCGTCCTCTCTTGTCCCTTCTCCTGCCTTCAGTCTTGCCCAGTATCAGGGTCCCTTCGAATGAGTCAGCTCTTCGCATCAGGTAGCCGAAGTGTTCGAGCTTCAGCTTCAGCATCAGTCCTTCCAATGAATAGTCAAGACTGATTTCCTTTAGGATTGACTGGTTTGATCTCCTTGCAGTCCAAGGGACTCTCAAGAGTCTTCTCCAACACCATAGTTCAAAAGCATCAATTCTCTGCCACTCAGCCTTTGTTATGGTCAAACTCTCACATACATACATGACTACTGGAAAAATCATAGCTTTGACTATACGGACCTTTCATAATGTCAGCAATGTATCGTCTCTGTTTTTAAAAATTCTGTTTAGGTTTGTCATCGCTTTTCTTCCAAGGAGCAAGCGTCTTTTAATTTTGTGGCTGCAGTCACCATCTGCAGTGATTTTGGGGCCCAAGAAAATAAAGTCTGTCACTGTTTCCATTGTTTCTCCATCTATTTGCCATGAAATGATGGGACCATATGCCATGATCTTAGTTTTTTGAATGTTGAATTTTAAGCCAACTTTTCACTCTCCTCTTTCACCTTCATCAAGAGGCTCTTTAAGCTCCTCTTCACTTTCTGCCATAAGGGTGGTGTCATCTACATATCTGAGGTTATTGATATTTCCGCCGGCAATCTTGATTCCAGCTTGTGCTTCATCCAGCCCGGGATTTCACATGATGTATTCTCTATAGAAGACATTCTGAGGAACCATTAAACTGCTTTCTGCAGCAGCTGTGTCATTTTACAATCCCACTGTACGAGGGATCCAGTTTCTCCACATTCTCACTAACTGCTACTATCTTTTTCATTCTAGCCATCCTAGTGGTTTAGAAGTAGCATTGCATTATGGTTTTGATTTGCATTTCTCTGATGACTAATGACTTTGAATATCTTTTGTATGCTTATTGGTCATTTGTATATCTTCTTTGGAGAAATATCTGTCCAGACCCTCTGTCTATTTCTTAATTAGGTTTTTGTAATTGAGTTGTAAGAGTCCTTTATATCAGTGATCCCCAATCTTTTTGGCACCAGGGACTGGTTTCATAGAAGACCATTCTTCCACGGACCAGGCTGGTGGGGGGGATGGTTTCAGAATGGTTCAAATGCATTACATTTACTTCGCACTTTGTTTCTATTATCACTACATCAACTCAGCCTCAGATCATCAGGCATTAGATCCTGGAGGCTGCGGACCCCTGCGTTATATAGTCTAGGTACAAGGCTCTTAGACATATGATTTGCGAACTCTGGGTTGTTTTTTCCCTTTCTTGATGGTATGTTTGCAGCATAAATGTTTTAATTTTGATGAAGTCCAATTTATCTTTTTTTCCCTCTGGTTGTGCATACTTTTGGTATCTTATCTAAGAAGTTTTTATCTACCTCCAAATCAGAGATTTACTCCTATGTTTTCTTTTAAGAGTTTCACAGTTTCTGTTCTTCTAGGATCCATTTTGAGTTAACCTTTGTATACAGTGTGAGGGAGGAGTCTGACCTCATTCTTTGGCATGTGGATGTCCAGTTGCTTTAGCACTATTTGCTGAAAAGACTACACTTTCCCCCACTGGATTTTCATGACACTCTCATCTGGAGGCTTTCTAAAGTTTATTTTTAAGTTGCATATATGGCTTTATATTTTTTACTTATTGTATGATAAGCACTTTGCAATTCCACTTTTAAAAGTTTAAAAAGCAGACTCTGAGGAGGGAAAGAGGAAGCCTTGGGAAGCCACTCTGCCTGTTAAGATTTCCTGGTTTCTGTTTGATTCCTGTTTGCTTTGTAGAGTTATCTCCTGATAACACCAAACAGGAGGTAGTCCCTTATGATCCAGTTTCTAGGTAACAAGATAGTGGAACTAATAATAATGAAGACAGGACTCTCCAGTCCTGGGGCAGACTACAACACCTTCCAGAGAAAAGCAGCGTGGCAGCGTGTGATGAGATCTGAACACCAGAGCCTCCCACTTAGAGGACTCCCAAAGCACGGCCTCACCGACGTCCCCTCCCCAGGCAGGCCGCTCTGGGGCCCACAGAGCCAGCGGCATCCCTGGCCTCGCACCCCTCAGCAAATCCACAGGCTGCCAGTGGGGTCTCCCTTCCTGAGGTGCCCACTCCAGGTAATACTATCCCACCTTTAGACATTTCTTAAGAGCTTCCTCATTTTCTTAATTTAGATCTTCTCAAACCAAGGCGACCACCTCAACAAGATGGTCAAGCTCTGGGTCTCCTCAGCCAGCCTCGTGGTCTCACTGTTCTAGAGGGTAAGTTGCCTGAGAAGAGGGAAAATGGCACCAAGATCACAGGGCTTTGGAGACTTCAGAGGCTGGTACAGCCTGTGCTCATGAGATAACACAGAATCACGAGGGCAAGTGAGGGCTCAGCGACTGACAGCTAACTGCTAACCATCTGGAGAATCAGGCCCTTCCTCCAAAAACAGTGGTATTTTGTAATTCAAGTTTTGAGCTCCAAAGTGCCTTCAGAAACCCCCAAACTTGCTTTTAATTATTGAGTGAGAATAACGAACAAAAGTGCTTAGTACTGTTTAATCCAAGTCTAGGGGGAGCCTGGTGGGCTGCTGTCTATGGGGTCGCACAGAGTCGGACACGACTGAAGCGACTTAGCAGCAGCAGCAGCCTATATTTACTAATTATCACTGGGTGTTGTTAATATGGGTTTGGCTCCTGAGCACCTGCAGCCTCACTCACCTCCTGACCCAGCTCAGCCCTGGGCAACATGTGAGAAAGGAGGCCAAGTGTGTGGACACTGCCGTTAGGCTTTGAACACGGCCTGTCAGAGGAAGCGGTAGGGCGGGGCAAAGGTTGGAGCTGTGTCCCAAGCTCCCTGAACAGAAGGGGAAGGACATGTGACCTGGGGTAAGCGTGGGGGTGGTGGCCCACACTGACAAAGTGACGGTGTAACCTGAAGAGATGTCCAAGGTCCCCTTGAGTCTCTGAGGCCCTTCAATCCTTCCTGGACTCGTGACAGCAGAGGCAACATGAACCAAAGAAATACCCTGGCCATCTCGGGCAGGAAGGATGTGCACAAACGACCACATCCGAAAGGTCCACCCTTGATCAAACTGTGAGGAAACAGGCATTCTTGTGACCAGGGGGAATGAACACTGGTGCAACCCTTATGGAGGGGAATTTGGCAATATGTAACAAAACTACATGTGAGTTTCCATTTTGACATTCTGCTAAGATCTCGCCGTGATGCTATATCCCCAATAAGACAAAAATACACAGCCACAAAGTTGTTCACTGCAGTGTTGTTTGTAACTGCAAAATATCATAAACCATCTATATGCCTATAAGAGACTCAATATACTACAGAACATTAACACAATGAAGTCAGTCTTCATGGCTGTTTCAAGAAAAAAACAAGAGGAAGGGAAGATACCTAAGAACTGATGTGGAGTGATTTCCAGAGTGTACTGGTAAGTGAGAAAAGCATGCGCAAGAGTATCTTTAGTGTGGATACCCTCTGTGTAAGAAAGGAAGGGAAATGAATCCAGAGAGGATGAGCCAGAGACTAAGGAGACTGGTTCACTATTGGGGTGAGGGTGGGGGTGGGGAGGATGGCATGCATGAATAGGGTGGGGGAGATGGCACTTTTCTGAGTATGGCTTTGTACAGCTTTGGTTTTGGGAACCATGTTAACACTTCACAGGCAAAGAACAGAAAGGAAAATCAAAGATGGGGTTGGGGGAAGGTCCTGATTTGCTCAAATGGCAAAATTAAAGAGAAATAAAACTAGTAAAGAATTATCTCCACTGAACAGAAAAGCCTGAAAAGTAACAAAAGGAGTACAGGAATAAATACTGTAGCAGATCTTATGTCCCCAAAATGGTGCAATGCTCTCCTAAGAATTTGCTGCTCCCTCAGCAAAAGGTAGAATCGATGCCCCTCTGGGCTCTTTGACTACTTTGACTAATAGCACAGGAAGGAGGTGACATTACTTTACTTCCGAGATTAGTCATACTTTTACTGTCATAACAGGCAGTACAGTGTCCACCTGTCTTTTTCTCTAGGGACACTTGTGCTTAGAACCCAGCCATCACAATGAAGGAAGCCCAGGCCACAAGGAGAAGAACCAAGGCCCTCAGCCTGAACTCCCAGCCACCACCCAGCATCCACACGCAAGCTGTGTGGGCGCCATCTTGGAAGCAGGTCCTCCAGCCGCGGGTCCAGCCTCCCCACCTGACACTACGTGGAGCAGAAAGCAAGCTTTACTGCTAGGCCTGGTGAAATTATAAATTTGTGAGCAAAATAAATCATTGCTATTGTTTTAAGCTCCCCCATTTGGGGCTGTTTGTTACACGGCAATAGATAACTAACACACACACCTATACCTTATTCACAACCATCTCTACTCTCAGACCACCGAGAGCCAGGATGTAGCCACATGTGCTTCAGGCCGGCCAAGTAGAGGTGGAAGCCCAGCACCAATGCTCCTGCACTTTCTTCAAAAGCCCCTCTTCCAAAGACAGCTGTCTCTGTTCACACATTTCTGGTTCTCTGTGGTTTCCTAGCTCGGGCAGATTAGAATTAGTAAATTAAGGGGAAGGGTGGCAGACGAGGATAAGCACTCAAGGAAGGACAATAAGGACACACGTCAACACCAGCCAACGGACAACTGACAGAAAACGCTGCAGAGCCTGTGGTCTGGGATGGCTCAGACGGGGTGAAAGGCCTGAACTCGGTGGCCTCGCCAGACCACAGGCCTGGATTTCCATGTGTTGTACTGAGTCTTTAAATCAGCAAGGCAAGATGAAATCATCCCTGCCTGCTCTGCCTAAGGGGGCCAGGAAGTGCCATGTGGTTTTTAGAGATTTTTATCAGGCGCAGAAGATGAAAAAAGATCCTGGTGCCTAAAGGGGTAGCGCTAAAGTGCCTGGAAGAAAGGTTAGCTACAGCCGCACTAGGCCGGGGGCGGGCTGTGCCAGCAGGGCCTCCCACAAAAGCCAGAGATGACACGAGACGAGCACATGTGGACACACACTGAGGAAACGATGCTCTAAAACTCTGTTAAATTACAGAACTTTTTTAAAAAGCAAGCATTTACCTAGTAGATCATTTTCTTACATCACACAGTTCTCCTCCTGATCCTCCTGAGTCTGATGAGGGTCAAGACAGCTGACTGCCCAGGGAGAAAGGGAACCGGGGTGGGGCAGTGGGAGTCAGTGGTAAACAGGACGTTTCTAGAACAGTTATATATGATCCCACCCTAGCTTAGCAGGAAGCCTACTTCCCACTCTAGCTGGTAAATTAAGTCAGAGGTGCAGGCAGTGGGTCAGAGGCCAGCAAAGGTATATGGTCTTTTTTGGCCCTGACAGAGTAGGCTGGGGGAAGGTTCTGGGGTCTCTTCCACAGTGAAGAGGGTCAACAGAAGAAATAAAGGCTGAGGGCATGAAGAGGAAGGCCCAGATGCTTCCGGTTAACAGAAACACAGTCATCTGATCAGAGGTCAAACACTTTAGCAGCTGAACATGGCTTCGTCCTGCTCCACAGGTGGAGGCTGTGCTTCAGAACCTGGTCGAGCACAGTCTGAGAGGACCCACCAAGATGGCAGTCCTGGCAGCCAAAGGGCCTCGGAATCTCAGATCAGGTTTTGAGTGCTCCATCACTTAGCAACTATGAAATTAACCTACTTAACTTCTGTGAGGTTGGGTCTCTCCACCTACAAAATGGACAGTACTAGCTGGTTTGCAAGACTGTTCAAGGGATCAGAGTAATTCTATTAAAGGATCTAGCAGAATCTGGCAGATGGCAGCTTATATTAATCACAAATGCTCTCGAGTCAATGTCCAGCTTGTTATACTAATACTGTGCAAATAATGCTGATGGTAAACCTTCAAAAGCCCTGGACACAGCTGAAGAGTCTGAGAAGTTGAGAATACAATGGTTATTGAAGAATTAGACCTCTGTTGCTAATGGTTTTGTGAATTTCCCTACTGATCACCCAGCTGCTCAGATCAAACGCTAGGGGTAACCTCTGACTGCTCTGGTTCTCTCCATCCTGCATGGAATTCACCCGCAAACCTAGCCAGCTCCCTCCAAAAGTCTCCCAAAGGCAGCTGTGTCTCACCCCTGCTGTGACCCCTCAATCTCAGCCCCACTCTCGGCTGCCACCATCACCTTCCATCCACCCTCTTCCTCCTCTGCCCCTTCCCCATGAGAGTCACATATCTTTTTCAAACTCAAATCAGATCAACATTATGCCCAGCTCAAAACCCTCCCAGGGCCTCCCATGATCTGACTGATGAGGAGCTGACCTGAGGAGGCCCTGCTTCTGTCCCTCGCTCACTGTCACCCACGCCAACCTCATGGCGGTTCCCTGAACATTGAAGCCACATCCCTGCTTTGGGGCCTCTGAACCTTCTGGTTCCCACACCTGGAACGCTGCCCCCACACAGATTACAGGGCTCGCTTCCTCACTCTGGCCAAGGCTCTGCCCAAGTGTCGCATCCTCAAAGAGGCCCTCCTCTTGAGAGCATTGTGATCATCAATCTAAAGTAGCCATTCTAGCTACTTCCCATTCTCCCTTGTTTGGCTTTATTGTAATCCTTATCGGCACCCGATGTTTGTTGCTGTCTCCCAGACTAGAGTTCAAGTTCCCTAAGAGCATGGCCCTCATCTGTCTGGTTCATCACTGTGTCCCCAGTGCCTGGAACAGGGCCTGGTACAGAAGAGGTGCTCAAAGGGCTAAAGTACGAAGACCTGAGTTTACACGTAGAACAGCCAGGCCAGGGCAGCCAGCTTTACCTTTTTCCCTGCGGTGGGGCTGCTCTCCGCGCTCTGCACAGGGCTCCTCTGGGGGCTCCGGTTTTCCTGGGGGACACACCTGGCCATGTACACGCTGTAGTCCAGAAGCATCTTTTGCCGCACGCCACCCACTAGCTCCTTCTGCTTCGGCTGGGCCACGAGCTCGTCCACGCTGCCTTTGCTGCTGCTGCGGCTGTGGGTCAGGTGCCCCGAGGGGCTGCTGTGTCTGCTGTGCGAGGGCAAAACCCCTGAGGCAAAGAAGAGATGGCTGTTAACGCAGACGAAGAGCGTAACAGCAAGGGAAATGGAACACAAAGCGTACTCCACTGGGTTCAGCTGAAAAGCGGCTAAAATGCTATCAATCACTGTTTAAAAAATATAAGACTATTTCTCACCCTGAAAGACACCTTCCATTGTAATGATAGATTATTTTTTTAGAAGAGTTTTTATTTTTCTTCGAGATGATTCAGAGTAATGGGAGCCATGATAAATATCTAGTAGGTACCTTTCTTTCTTCCTGGTAACCTCTTAGGGTCAAATGAAGGGTCAAATACCTCCCAGGGGCACATGGAAAGGGGGCAGAAAGCTAATTGGAACTGCCATAAGCCTGTGGATGGACAAATACACCATCTTTCATTCATTCATTCATTCAACACATTTTTTTAATCAAGCACTTTCTCTGGGCCAACTCCACATTAAGAAAAAGATTAAGACATACACAATAACTGCCCTTAAACTCAGGCAAGGGCACAGTTTTCTGTAATAAGCACTGTAACTGAAGCACGACTGGGAAGCATAGGGAGAGTGCCTCTGCCCGAGAGAGCTGAGAGGCGCTTCCCCCAGCACTGACCTCCACAGGCAGTGACCTCTGGACTGCCCCTTGAAGAAAGAGTGGACAATTTTCCCGGCCCAGGTGGGGAAGAGCATGCCAGGTAGAGGGAACTGCATAGGCAAAAAGCAAAGATGGTGCAGAAAGCAAAGCCAGTGTCCTCCAGGCACTGTCTGGAGGACAGTGAGAGAGTCAGTGATGTTCCAAGCAAAGTACATGGGACAGAGGGACAGGAAATGAGCACAGGGGCCTGGTGATTGAGGCAAATGCAGCGAGTCAGGAGCCCAAGGATTCTGGCACTTGGATGGTGGTCTTGGGCATGGAGGCCATGCTGAAGGCCGGGAGCTTGAGAGCATGAGCTGCCTTTTCACCGGCCTTCTTATTATAACTAGGGTTCTCCTGCTGCTGCTTCTCTTGGAGGAACCTCAATATGTAAAAATAAATATACTCCTTAAGGAACCAGCAAAGACAAAAAAAAAAAAAACTATAAATGTTTCCATCGATGGTTAAATGATTCGGTTCAGTGTACTGCAGTGAGCAGCCTAGAAGGCAAATGACTCCTGAACACACCTTCGGTGGCAGACAGTCATCAGTTCAGGGTGGGCTTCCTTCCTACCTGGGGCTCTCTCAATCCGCTCACAGGCCCTTTAAAAATACATAAGCACTTAGCACACATGTCATTACCTGCTTTACTTCCAGAGACACCAGATGGCTTCTTGGTTTCTGACTTCGGCTTAGATGCCAGAATAAATCTCCTAAACCACTCCTCTTTTTCTCGGCCAGTTCTCCCAAAGAGATAGAGTATCTGATCTCGATGGCCAGATCGAGTTCCCTCCTGAGGGTGGGGTGGCTTCTTAGGGTCCTCGCCTCCCAGCTCCCGCTCAGCTGGTGGCTTCTCTTCACAAGTTTCTTTGTCGGTCTGGGCCTTAGACATAAAGTCATCTTGTTGACCAAGCTCAATACAAATGGGGTACTTTTTATTCCAGATTCTTTTTCGAGCCAGACTTTTAGGCACCAGATAAACCTACGGAGAAAGGGAAATGATTTACATGCTAAATTAAGAACTGGCTATGATGAGCACTACTACCGTGGAGAGCACAGGCGCAGACGTCAGCGTCACTTTTGACTACAATGATGAACGTAGAAGAGTTACCATCTGTCCATAACACGACTAGAGAAACTGTAATTTTTTAGAATACTTATTTATTATTTATTTGACTGCCAGGTCTTAGTTACAGCACATGGGATCTTTAGTTGTGGCATGTGAACCTTTGAAACTAAAATTTATAGAAATGACTTTTTCTTCAAAATAAGTCCAGGAAGGAGATGCTCAAGAACTTCTGCCAGTTACAAATATCTATGATTTCCAGGTAACAGTAGCACAATAACCATTTAGAGGATTATCATCAATTAAGTCTGGATATGAACTGAATTCGGAGAAGGCAATGGCACCCCACTCCAGTACTCTTGCTTGGAAAATCCCATGGACGGAGGAGCCTGGTAGGCTGCAGTCCATGGGGTCGCTAAGAGTCGGATACGACTGAGCGACTTCACTTTCACTTTTCACTTTCATGCATTGGAGAAGGCAATGGCACCCCACTCCAGTACTCTTGCCTGGAAAATCCCATGGACAGAGGAGCCTAGTAGACTTCAGTCCATGGGGTCTTGAAGAGTCGGACATGACTGAGCAACTTCACTTTCACTTTTCACTTTCATGCATTGGAGAAGGAAATGGCAACCCACTCCAGTATTCTTGCCTGGAGAACCCCAGGGACGGGGGAGCCTGGTGGGCTGCCATCTACGGGGTCGCACAGAGTCGGACATGACTGAAGTGACTTAGCAGTAGCAGTAGCATGAACTGAATTTAATGACCCTAGGCCAAACTTAAGCTGAGGAGGGGAAAAAGAAGAATTTATCAAACTAGATCTTGACAGGAAGCTCCAGTTAATCAACCTCAAGAATGAATTTATTAAAAAAAAAAAAAAAACTTTTAAAAACTTCTGCAATTTTTGGGAAACTCAAAGATCATGCATGAGAGTTTTAAGAAGAACAGAAAACCTACAGCTTTTTGGAATAACAAATAATTTACATTTCTCAAGAACAGAAGTATGTCATACTTTTAACAAAATGTGGTTATTTTGCATATATATCCATAATTTCCAATTTATAGGGCCTCCATTAGTCTATTAGCCAGCACTGTAACGTGTGACTTTTTGTTTGACCAAAAAAATTAACTCTCAAAGTCAGAAGGGTGTATGATGCCTTGCTTCTCAAAGTGTGGTCGGTGGATTAGCAGCATAGATATGACCTGGAGTCACAAAAACGCAGACTCTCAGGGCCCCCTCATAATTGCTGAATCAGATTCTGCAATTTAAAAGACACTCGGGTAATTCATATTACCCGAGTTAATTCACATTAACGTCTGACAGGTACTGCTCTAAGTTAGACTAATACTTTAAAAACACACACAACCTTTTTAAGGGAAAAACATACAGTAAAGCATCCAAGATTCCAAATGCTTTTCATTCATCTAAGCTTCCAAAATTAGACAGGCTCACCTTGCTGTCCGTGAGGTCGTAGATTTTCTGGCTGATGTAGGTGACCTCTGGTTTTGTTTCATTGTAGCTTGCCCTTCTGGATATATTTTTATTGGGCTTTGAAAGTCTCAAGGTCCCACCCTCAAGTCGAACAAAGACTGAATGTGTCAAAGTCGCATGGTAAGTTTCTGGATCATAGTTGTAAATCTCATTCATCCATCCCTGATGGAGAAAATTTTCCATTAATAAAATGAGAATAAACAGACATCTGACTCAGTATGAAAACGATGGCCACTTCGGTATTCAGGACACCGAAGCCAAACTTGACAATGATGGAAGTACTAACTTATTTAACAAGAGACTGTTGAGACAAGGTGCTTAGCTTGAAGGATAATCAGTGCTGAGGAGTAATCTGATATGTTTCTGATAACTAAAAACCTGGATTCAGGCTGGAAAAGATAATGTCCATTTTCTTAAATAATTAAAGGCTTTTTTTGAAGCTGATAAGCAAATCAGGAAACTTAAATGTTGTTTTGATGTAAATGTAAGTCTCTCGCCCTGACCTCCTCCGGGGACGAGTGATCCCACACAATCTGTTCTTCTTAATTAACCAGACACATCCATTTCTCAGCCCGCCTGAAAACAATCTTTGAGATTTCACAGACGATATTAACTCATGTTACAGCACCATTCTCCAATTGTATCTCAGTGAAATCACATAGTAAAGCAGATGATCAAGAGTTAGGTATTAAATAGAACTTTCCTGGTGGCACAGTGGATAAGAATCCGCCTGCCAATGTAGGGGATGCAGGTTCGATTCCTGGTCTGGGAAGATTCCACATGCCTAGCAGAACTAAGCCCGTGCACCACAACAACTGAAGCTCTCACTCTAGAGCCTGTGCTCCGCAACAAGAGAAGCCCCTACTCGCCACAGTTAAAGAAAGCCTGCATGCAGCAACGGAGACACAGTGCAACCAAAAATAAATAAATAAAATATAAAAATAAGTAAATAAATTGCACTTATACATATGCTATTTCAAAAAAAGAAAGAGGCATTAAATAAATCAGATATGATCAACAATACACCAAAATTCAAAGATATATAGTAACTTTTGAAGTTGTGTTCCAGGTTCCCCCTACCCATTAGTATGTTTAAAAATCCACATATGAATACAAAGAGCAAACATATATATACACATGTGTGTGTGTGTGTATGTGTGTGTGTGTGTGTGTGTGTGTGTATAGAGGCTGTGCTGGGTCTTCACTGTGGTGCTTGGGCTTCTTGTGTTGCGCAGCATGGGCTCTAGAGTAAGGGCTCTGTAGTCACAGTGCAAGGGTTTAGCTGTCTCGGGGCATGTGGGATCTTAGTTCCCTGACCAGGGATCAAACCCACATCCCCTGCAATGGAAGGCAGATTCTTAACCACTGGACGACCAAAGAAGTCCCAAGAGCAAACATATTGAACTGTACAGGCAATACACAACACCATTACACCATTATAGAATTGTGCTAAAGCTGGTTTTAGCTGTAGTCAGTATTCATCATTTAACACTGCCAGCCCCACAGTACTTTTTCAGATGATATGGGTGCCCCAGATCTCTTTAAATGAAGTTCTTTAGGGAATTTTAATTACTATGTTCCCACTCTCCTCATTTCATAAATGTCTTTGAAATAAGCAGAAAAATGCTGAAGATCACTACACTGGAGTTGGGGTTGTCATTCAAGGAATAGCCATTTCCATGGTGAGTATTTGAGTCTCACACTAAAATCTTGAATTGAGATCCCTGGCAAGTGAGGGATTCTCAAAATTCTGTTTTATTCTTTCATCCATTCATCAAAACATTCACTGAATCTACATGCCAAGCACTGTGTCAGGAGTTGATACACAGATTTTTAAAAGAACAAGATTCTTGACCCAAAGGTACTCCCAAAACAGTAGAGAGGAATCGGTCCTCATTTCACCATTCCACGATCCCACTAGAGTAACCATTAAAAAAAGTCCTCACAAAGAGTATCCTGAGCACGTGATTGGAAATAAAAACAGACAAATATACTTCTTTGTCATTGGGTGTGTGTGTATGAAATTTAAGAGCCAATTATATACATTTATATACTTCAGATCTTTCGCATGAGCTAGAACTATTTCTCCATCCTCCCAAAGAGTCATTGCATCTATCTAAAAAATGTTGGATGAGCAAGCAGTGGCCATGGGAAGAGGGTGTAATCTAGGTGTTTGAAAAGAAAGGGCAATGATCAAAGCAATGATGCAAAAAAAGGGGGCAGGCGAAACAGCAGCACTGGAAGGTCTGAAGTGCAGTGGACTGTCAGAGCATCAGCTTGGGTGGGCTTATTTTGCTTAGGACAGAACTAAATGCAACTTTTGGTTCACAGTTTGTCTTTTTCTTCAGTCTATTATTATGGTGAAGTCCATTCACCGATTTTTGAATGTTGAACAGCTTGCATTCTTGGGAAAATTATGTATGGATCATGATGTGCTGAAGTTGGATTATACCAGCTCACGAGAGCTGATTCCACACATCTTTGTCCAACTCCACGTTCAGGGACCTTATGTTGGTAACTTGCCAATTGGTTATGGTGGGAGATTTACACCATGGAAATCCATACAGAGGGCTTCCCCCACCAGCTGGGGAGCCAGTTTACCCGCACAACACAACTATTACGCTATTTATACATTGTTGAATTCGGTTTGCTGGTGCTTTGTTCATTTGTCCCAGTGCATGAGGGAAGGTTTTTCTTTCTTTTTTTTTTGCAGTATCTTTTGGTATTATCTAGTCCATGGGGTCGCTAGGAGTCGGACACGACTGAGCAACTTCGCTTTCACTTTTCACTTTCATGCACTGGAGAAGGAAATGGCAACCCACTCCAGTGTTCTTGCCTGGGGAATCCCAGGGACGGGGGAGCCTGGTGGGCTGCTGTCTATGGGGTCACACAGAGTCAGACACGACTGAAGCGACTTAGCAGCAGCAGCCTCATAAAATGAGTTGAGAAGTGTTCCTTCTATTTTCTGGAAGAGTTTGTATAGAAATAACATTTCTTCCTTAAAGGTTTGGTAAATTTGCTATGGAAGCCATGTAGGTCTTAAGTTTTCTTTATAGAAAGGTTTTAAATATGAATTCAATTTCTTTAGTTACTGTTGGACTATGCAGGTTATCTATTTCTTCTTGAGTGAGCTTTGATACTTTATAAGGAAATCTGTCTATTTCATTAAGTTATCCAGCTTCTGGGCATAATGTTGTTTGTAGTATTTCTCTGTTATTCTTTTAATTACTATAGAGCCTGAAGTGATGCTCTCTCTTTCAGTCCTGATACAGATAATATTTCTTCCTTTCTAATATAATCATTTAATACTATTAACTTCTCTCTAAGCACTGTCAGCACTAATTCTTGATTTGCTATATTTTCAATTTCATTCAGTTAAAAATATTTTCTACTTTCCCTTGTGACTATCTTTGGACCCATAGCTAATCACAAGTGTGTTGTTAATTTCCAAATATCTGGGAATTTCTCAGATATTTTTCTGTTATTGATTTCTAGTTTATTTCCATTAGAATCAGAGAATGTGCTTTGTGTAATTTCAGTTCTTTTAAACATGTTAACGTTTGTTTTATGGCCCAGAATATTTTCTATCTGGGGACTGGTTCATGGACACTATAAAAAATATGCTTTTTGCTATTGTTGGGCAGAGTTTTCTATAAATGTATTTATTTGTCTTTTTAAACACAAACCTTCTTCACTAAAGATATCCTAACATATGATCCATAGTTTTCTTTTTTATCCAATTTGGTTGTAGAAAATACTTTCTTACATATAACAGGTTTACTACACTTAAATTCCTAAAGGCAACTAGATTAATAGAAAAGTTGAAGCAGATCTGATTTTTCTGGGCTGCTTCAGAGCCATGCTCAAGACCAGGTTATGTTTATTTGCAATGTTACTAAAACCAAGAAGAATCCATGGAAGGAGGGAAGGATGGACTGGTGCTTAAGAAGGTCTAATGGTCAAGGAAGGACTATGAAACTGAAATGGCAACTTGCTATCGGTGTCATTTAGGAGCCATTTGGGCACATGGTCCCCACCTGGGATTGCTTTTTCTTAAGTACTGAATTCATTACAATATTGCTTCTGTTTTAAGTTTTGTTTTTTTTGGCCATGAGGCATGAGGAATCTAAGCTCCCGGACCAGGGATCAAACCCGCACCCCCCCTGCACTGGAAGGCGAGTCTTAACCACTAGACTGCAGGGAAGTCCCTGATCATCATAATTTGATATGACAAACATTTTTGCAATAATATCTCCATATAAACAGAGAAGGAAATGGCAATCCACTCCAGTATTCTTGCCTTGAGAATCCTATGGACAGAGGAGTCCACAGGGTCACAGAGACTCAGACACAACTGAGTGACTAACACACACATCTCCATATAAAAGGCTTTTTATTAGTTTCCAGTCATGTAAGATTATACTAGACATATAAAAAAGCCAACAGCATGAACATGGTTCTGAAATTTTTAATAAAATTCCCAGCCTTATAGTTACCATCCAGTTACCAGACCAAAAGTATGAAAGGAAAAAAGACAAGCATTATATTGTGAAGTTATCTCAAATATAGGACAGTCTCTGAGAAAGAGTGTAAAGAATTTTCCCTTTTTGAAACTCCTAAGACTAGACAGGTTATTTATGAGTAAGAGAAATTTAAGAATAAAAGATTTGATTGTTTCTCTCCAATTGGGCTTCCCCGGTGGCTCAGCTGGTGAAGAATCTACCTGCAATGCGGGAGACCTGGGTTCGATCGCTGGTTGGGAAGATCCCCTGGAGAAGATAAAGGCTACCCACTCCAGTATTCTGGCCTAGAGAATTCCATGGACTATACAGTCCATGGTGTTGCAAAGGGTTGGACACAACTAAGCGACGTTCACTTTCTCTCCAATTGCTTTCATTTCTTCTTTCCTAAGTCAGAAAATGTGGAATTATCCAGGGAAGCACTATCTAATGGAAATACAACATGAGCCATAAATGTGCATCATGCTATGCTATGCTATGCTAAGTCACTTCAGTCGTGTCCGACTCTGTGTGACCCCATAGATGGCAGCCCCCTAGGCTCCACCGTCCCTGGGATTCTCCAGGCAAGAACACTGGAGTGGGTTGCCACTTCCCTCTCCAATGCAAGAAAATGAAAAGTGAAAGTGAAGTCGCTCAGTCGTGTCCGACTCTTAGCAATGGAAACATGTAATTTTAAAGTGGCTAGTAGACACACCAAAAGAGAAAAAAGCAGGGGAAATTAATTTTAACAATGTATTTTATTAACCTAACATAACCAATTATCATTTCTTTTTAAAATATTTATTTATTTGGTCTCAGTTTCGTCACATGGTATCTTCCTTGCATCATGTGAAATCCCTAACCAGGGATCGAACTGGGGCTCCTGGCATTGGGAGTGTGGAGTCTTAGCCACTGGATCATCATGGAAGCCCCCAAATGATCATTTCAACATGTAATAAATATTAAAAATTATTAAAAAAGGCTTTTGTTTGTACTAAGAGAACTCTGTAGTAAATACGGTACTAAACAGTCTTTGTTTTGTACTAAGTCTTCAAAATCCAGTGTATGTTTTACACTTCGAGAACATCTCGGTTCAGAAGAGCTACAGTTCAGTGTCAGTGGCCACACGTGGCTGGGGGCCACTCTATTAGACAGCCAGGCCCAATTCTGGGGTTCCAGCTTTTTAAACCTAGGCGCTGGGCTCAACCAGAATGGTCAAAACCCTCCTCTTACAGATACTTCCATCCATGCAGGTTTATGCTGTGTGTTATTATTAAATGAGAAGATACTCTAAGTCATCTCCAGATGAACCATGCTATTTTAGAAACTCAAAACCCCTTTAAAAAGCTAACATCAAATACTTAAAGCTCAGGAATAAGAACAAAAGTAATCTAGCTAACAGGCTAAAACTGTTTAAAAGTTCATGAAGTTCTATAAGCGCATTAAAAGATACTCAACTTGTGAACAAACTTACACAACATTTTTAGCTTATTCCTTTGATTTTTAGTAGAAAAGACAAGACATAGGCATGCTCATAGGCTTGCTCAGGCGAAGAACCATCACTCTGCACTACCCTAACAAACAGCTGCTCAGTTTTTGTTCCTTGCCAAGTTCTTATATTTGGTTAATGAGAACAACTGTTTGTTTCCAGGTGCTTCAGGGACTGGTTTTAGCCACAAAGCCAGGCTCGCGATGCAGCCGCTTGAGCCACCACTTGAGCCCTCTACAGAGTTCCCCTGGGCCACTGCCTGTGTCCGCCCATGTGGCCACAACTCTGAGGGGAGACGTGGCTGTCCTTTGCTGATGGCTCTGACAGGGACAGACTACCCTCTGCCACCCGCCAAGCTGCAGGAACACTGGAACAGGCTGATTCTGAGGAATGTGGGGCAGTTTCAAGTCCCCAAAACCACAGGACCCTGCCCGCCCCACTAGAAAGGATGGCAGGGAGATGCAGGCGGAGGCCCATGGAGAGAGTCCAGGAGACGCTTACCCAAAGCGGAGGGGCTGCCAATTCCCTTCCAGTTAGGACTGGGGCGGGCTTGACCCTCCTTCTCCCAACCCCTGTCCTTTCACAATCACCCGAGGCTGTGCTCCAAGTACAAAGGCACCTGTGGTTTCTCCTCCTCTTTTACCTTCATATTTCCTCCTTCCGGCACTACCATTCTCTTCTTTGTATTAAAAATATATCGGAGGTTAAGGTCCACAGCTGCCAAAACCGAATAAACACAACCCACAAATCAGGATTTGAACTGCATGTCTGCTGCGAACAATCGTTTGTTAGCTTCAGTGAGTCTGGGTTCTTGACTTTACTTGATGACATGAAAGCTGCTGGTCCAAACACAGGCATGGAAACCAACTCACATCCATCAGCAGAACCACTAAGAGCGTGACACAGTTAGGTTCTGATCCTGGCTTGACCACTGACTGCCTGGCTGGAGGACACTTAACCTCAGACCCTCGGCTTCTCACCTATAAAAGGGTCTGGCATGTCTCCCCAGCTTCATGCCTCCCTTGTCCCCACCTCCCACTAGGCTCATGCCAGAATGACTTTCTCCACACTAACAGTACTTAATTTTTTTAAAAAATATATATTTATTTTTTAAATATTTATTTATTTAGCTGTGCCAGGTCATAGATGTGGCATTGGAAATCTAGAGTTGGGTATGTGGGATCTAGTTCCCCGACCAGGAATTGAACTCAGGCCCCCTGCATTAGGAGCTTGGAGTCTGAGCCAATGGATCACCAGCCAAGTCCCAACAGTACTTTACTGACATTCAGTCTGCATGTAGAAAAGGAACAAATCATATGCATATGATGTTTAAAAGGCTAATATTAGTATTCGTTATAAAAGCTTGCATTTCAGTTCACATTATGATCCTGGCCTTCCCATGAATTATCTCCTTCTGCCAATTCCCTCAGAATTTGTAGGTAAGGAAAGTGGTGAGGCAGGTTAAGTGATTTGCTTAGACAGTGGGGTTTTTTGTTGTTTTTTTTAAAGTGGTCTGTGGAGCCGCAGATCTGGGACTTAAACCAAGTCTGTCTACCTTTGAGGTCTGGGCTCCTACCCCATCTCCATGGCACAACACCACCTTCAGCCTGGCTAACATCTGCCCAACCCCTGGGTCACGGAAAAGATATCACATTTCCCAGGGAGCTTCCTGGATTTCCTAAACCCTGTTCTTTGTTACCTTTATCCTTCATTCACTAACTGCCTGGTTTACTTAACTGAAGACGCCACAAGACAACCACAGTTGTTAACAAACGTTTGTTGACTGACTACATAAATGCAGCCTAATTCAGAGGGTGGCTATGAGTACTGAATAAAATCTGTAAAGCACAAGTAAGCAGGACAGGTTGGTGTGCCCATCACAGCCTGTAGGCACAGTTGTGGCTGCTCAGGTGGAGAGAAGCAAAGGAATGAGCTGAGATCCTACTAAGCGCAGGGGCTGCAGGGTTTACTTTGAAGTAGAAGACTTGGTCACTGTTCCCAAAGAGGAGAATCAAACCATAATTGCATCAAAGAGCACAGAATAAGAGAAGAAGCAACTCAGAAAGATACCAAAGAGTGAACACTGTTAATGCTTTCCAGCCTGGAAACTGAATTAGCCACTTCCCTGGTGGCTCTTATGGTAAAGATTCTGCCTGCACCGCAGAAGACCTGGGTTTGATCCCTGGGTTGGGAAGATCCCTTGGAGAAGGGAATGACAACCCACTCCAGTACTCTTGTGTGGAGAATTCCATGGACAGAGCCTGGAGGGCTACAGTCCATGGGGTTGCAAAGAGTCGGACACGACTGAGCAACTAACACTTTCTAATACTTATCAGAGAAAGCAGTGTTGTGACTGGAGCCTAGATGTCCCCACTCCCATGGAGGGCTCTCTGGAACATCACAAGCTTTGATAGGAAACCCTGAGAGAATCACAAGAGCTGCTCCTTGATCCACATTGTCAGGCACCCAGGATGCAGACTGGCCATTGGGAGGCTCAGGTCAACAGGTGGCCAGGCACTACCGCTCTCCAAGCTCCCTGTTCTGCCCCTGAATGCACTCCTACTAACTTGAATCCAGGCTGCCCATGCAGAGAGCAATTACCCAGGACAAACTCTGACTGCTTCTTTTGTGTGTGTGGCTGCATCAAGTGGTATGTAGGATCTTAGTTCCCTGACCAGGGATTAAACCTACACCCCCTTATAGTGGAAGCTCAGAGTCTTAACCACTGGACCATCAGAGAAGTCCCAAAATACAAGATTTTTTTCTTTTTTTAATTTTTATTTTTTTGGCCTCACCATGTGGCATGTGGGATCTTAGTTCCCCAACCAGGGATCGAACCTGCACCCCCTGTAATGGAAGTATGGAGTCTTAACCACTGCACCACCAGAAGTCCCGTGACTGCCTTCTGATACCAGCAATCAGCTAACTTTTTCCTGGGGCCTGACCTACTCCCTGGATGAAGCTATACATAGAATTTCCAGACCAAAGCTGCCAAAAATCCAATCTTGTGAGCAGCACAGCAGTTCCAGGGCCTTCATCTTGTTCCCCATCTAGTGACCAACTGTCTGCTACTCAGCTGTTCTAAAGTTCTGAACCCTGAATTGCTTACCAAGTAAGATCTTTCTCCAACTTTGTTTTGTTATGGGACACGGGGGTGGGAATAAAGGGAAACAGATACAGTTACTAACTCATTCCATTTCAATAGCTCAACTAAAGAACTTCTCACTGGAGAAGGAAATGGCAACCCACTCCAGTGTTCTTGCCTAGAGAATCCTGTGGACAGCGGAGCCTGGTGGGCTGCTGTCTGTGGGGTCACACAGAGTCGGACATGACTGAAGCGACTTAGCATGCATGCATGCAAAGAACTCAGAGACACTCCCAACCCACACTAGAGAGTCTTAGACAAGCCTTGTTTCTTTCTGACGCTGGAACTGTCAGCATGGAGACACAGGGCCGGCCGCTGAGGGGGACAATGACTACAGTCAGCCGGTCTGCAGCTGTGTGGCCCACAGTCTGGTCCTGTGATCCCAGCTGTAAAAGGTCAGGGGTTT
The DNA here is from genome assembly GCF_000754665.1 of Bison bison bison. Lineage (NCBI taxonomy): Eukaryota > Metazoa > Chordata > Mammalia > Artiodactyla > Bovidae > Bison > Bison bison. The sequence continues at coordinate 14,712,088 of NW_011494943.1, read as the reverse complement.
CTCTTCAATTCTCTGCTGCATTTAGAAGCCGTGAGTGGCTGAAAGTACAAACCACAATCTATAAAGGGGTTCATTTAATACTTGAGAAGATTAAAAGCTACAATTAACCTTTTGCAAAATAATAAACTCTGGAAGAACTACTACTGTGCTCACTTTCAGTTACAGTGCCGATCAGGAGGTCAAGGCCAGTGCTCTCTTCGTCAGCTGACCAGAGAAACGCAACAGCCCTTTGGCCTGAAGAAGCAATGGGGATTTCTGTCTTCAGTGTGTGAAGTGCCTGGGCCAACATCCCGCTGTCACACAGCTGTGCTGGCCACAAGGCTGCCTGCCCCTGCATCATTCCTTCATCTGGTCTTTCAGAGAAGGAGCAAACCCTAAACATAAGAACAGAGCCAGGACCAGAGGTCCCTGCCTCTGAAATCATCTCCGAAGCACACAAAAATGTGGTTATTTTTCTTTTGTCCCCCAGACTAAAACATAAGCAGGGTTTTCACTTTGCCAGGCTCCAACCCTTTTTGATGTATTAATGGTTTAGAACCAGAGTCATCAGTTAAAACATAATATCACAGATCATGGACTTAAAGAATATGGCAGGAACAGTCTGCTAAACTTTAGATGCTAATCTGATTTTACCCACGAAAGACACATAGACCTACTATGGACACAGAACTCACACTATGAATGACAGGCTCAAGCCAAAAAACATTCAAAATAAATGCTGCTTCAAGACACTATCTTAAAAAAAAAAAAAAGTCCATTAAGGGAGGAAAGCACCAGCATCAATACTATCCACATCCTCTGACTGCTGGCTTCAAGGTCACCTTCACGGCAGTGTCACCAGACGCACTAGAGTCAGGGTTAAAGCCACAGTCTCAGCCTGGGAGAATGGCTGTCATCCTAGTTTTTCCTGTCTTTTGGGGCAGCTTGCAAATTCAGGTATCTGCATTGGCAGACAGTGATTCAGGTAGGAAATAACAATCATGTACATTAGAAAAATAACACTGAATATCAGATGAACCAATGAAATAATCAAGGTCTGATTTATGTCAATACACAGTAAACATTAAATCATATTAACAAGTGTTGAAATTATAAAACAGATTAGCAAGCAAATAAATTAGTAAATCAGCTTTAGCTCACACATCCTATCAGTTAAATTTTTTTGAGAATACTCACAATATATACATTTACTTGTAAACTATCAATACATACATGTTCTAATACAGCTTTTATAAAATACAGCTTTTATAAAAATTAAAAACAGCAATAAAGAGCAAAAAATGAAATATTTAATAATTAGCCTTTTCACTAACTTAGTTATTACTTTCTAACAGCTTTTTACTATCTTCAGCTGACACATCAAGGCTCAATATATATACTTTATAGGGTGAGGCTCACTGTTAATGATAATGGATGTAAATCCATATTTCAAACAGTCTTCTTGATAATTTCCAAGGATACTGACCAAAGGTCAACAAATGGGCAGGCTCTAGATTTCTGAATTTTCAGGCGGAACAAGAGAAGCCCAGGTTGAGGGAAGTGATTCACCCTCAGTAACTTAGGAAAGGAACGTTTTTGGGTGAGGAACACCCTATCTACTTCTGTCTGTTCTTGAGGCTTGCCTGGGAAGGGACTGTGAGAGAAGGTGCTGGCACTGGTCATTTCTATGTCTTGTCCTCTTCTCTGTTGATAATATCTCCAGACTCCAGTTCTCACAGAGATGAAATCAAGCTTTTTATCACCCTTCTAGCACCTTCCCTGGAGAAGGGAATGGCACCCCACCCCAGTACTCTTGCCTGGAGTACTCCTCCCATGGATGGAGGAGCCTGGTGGGCTGCAGTCCGTGGGGTTGCTAAGAGTCGGACACGACTGAGCGACTTCACTTTCACTTTTCACTTTCATGCATTGGAGAAGGAAATGGCAACCCACTCTAGTGTTCTTGCCTGGAGAGTCCCAGGGAAAGGGGAGCCTGGTGGGCTGCCGCCTATGGGGTCGCACAGAGTCGGACACAACTGAAGTAACTTAGCAGCAGTAGCACGTTAAATATCAGCAAAGCTTATTTACTTTCTTACAGATAAAGAATAAAAATACATATGCAAATAGAAACTGCAATATTTTCTTCTTGGATTGTGTCTTCAGCAACCTATTTTGGAGACTACTGAATGGAGAGACAGAATGAAACAGAGTTCACAAGAGCCGCTGGGGCACCAAGAAGCCAGCATGCTCATACGCGGGGGCTATCTTGCCTATAATCTCTTGTCTTTGGGGGAATGGCGAAAAGCTAATTCTTAAAGGCTAATTATTGTACAGTAAGAACAATCTTCGATGGGTTTTGTATCTTCCTTTACATGACACATAAAATTTGGATGTGAAAAAGTATCTAGCATTGACATTTTTTCACGGTTAATGTCTTACTCTTCTAAAAAAAAAAAAACCACGTGATTTGAGAAACCTCAGACTCATAATGCCCACGCCTCTCTCCTCCTTCCTAGATGACACCTGGAACAAAACCACAAAGGATGGTCCTCCGGTACCGAGCAGGAATTCAGGATGCGTTTTCCCAAGGAAGTAATGCTACAAGCTGTAGTTACATGTAGGTGGACCAGAATTATGGGTTAGCCATGCCATAAGTTCACAGGTGAAAAGGAAAACTGGCAGAATGTTGATAATTATTGAAGCTGAGTGTTGGATTCAGGGGGATCCATTATACTTTTCTCTCTACTTTTGAGTATACTTGAAATTTCCTACAATAAAACATTAAGATGAAAAAAAAATCATTCCAGGGTAGCCTGACATCCTTGCCACTGTTCCTACGCAATCAAGAGGCATTTTCCACACAGCTGCTTCTCCAGCCAACTCAAAACATGGGGTAAGTGAGACAGTCTGCACTGAGACACCTCACCTGACAAACTCTCCTAGCAACAAGGGCACTGGGAAATAGCTGTGATTATAAAAGCCAGACAGAAAATTTAAGTGACATATTTCAGGGGCAGGGTATTTTCAGTTAGGTACAATGTGGAAAAAAAAAATTTTTTTTTAATTTCCTGTACTCATTGTACTGAGAATTCTAAGAGACCAACCAAGAGCAACCTTTTCTGGCTGTATGCAACAAGTCTCTTTTGGCTGAATGTAATGAGGCTGTTTTTGCCGTAAGGTTTGCTCACTCTAATTTCTTAAAAGAAAGAATTGCATGAAATTGAGATTAAAGTTACAAGTTAGAATTTCTTCTCAAAATTGATAATGTTCTCCCTACAAGAGTATTCTTTTATATGTCAAAATCACAGCCTGTATTTAGGGAATGCAATTATAAAAACCTATCTCTCTTATTAGAATTGATGCTTTTGAACTGTGGTGTTGGAGAAGACTGCAAGGAGATCAAACCAGTCCATCCTAAAGGAAATCAATGCTAAATATTCATTGGAAGGACTGATGTTGAAGCTGAAGCTCCAATACCTTGGCCACCTGATGAGAAGAGCCAACTCGTTGGAAAAGACCCCGATGCTGGGAAAGATTGAAGGCAAAAGGAGAAGGGGGCAACAGAGGATGAGATGGTTGGATGGCATCACTGACTCAACTGACATGTGTTTGAGCAGACTCTGGGAGACAGAGAAAGAGAGATGCCTGGTGTGCTGCAGTCCATAGGGTCGCAAAGAGCCAGACACAACTTAGCGACTGAACAACAACGCACCTCTTATTAAATATCTAAATGTGACAATACATAAATGTGACATGACCCAAGGAGAAAAGGTTCTCCAAAATTCATGTGTGAGTTTGGCAACGGTGTAAATGTAGTATTAGTCAACCTATAGGCCATATCTTTCTAAAACAGGTCATCACTATGGAAACCAACACCCTACTGCTGGGTTCTGCAGGTGGTTTATAAGTCTGAGGTAAAGGCTTTGCTCATGAACATAATTTACAATTACATGAGTCATACACTCAGATATAAACCCAGAGCCTTTCAAAATCTTTAGGAAGCATCTCATTATGGACATGTGGAAACTCTGTGTACAAGAATGTCACTGAATATAATCGTGACTAAGCATCCAAGGATTCTAAGACCCCCGCAGACAATGAAATCCATAGATACTCAAGTCCCCTTATATAAACAGTGTGGTATTTGCATGTAACCTATGCACATCCTCCTCATAAACTTTTTAAAAACTTAATCAATTAATTTGGCTGAGCTGGGTCTTAGTTGCGGCATGCAGGATTTTCTTTTTTTAGTTGCAGTATGTGGGATTTAGATCCCTAATCAGGGATCAAACCCAGGCCCCCTGCCTTGGCAGCATGGAGTCTTAGCCACTGGATCATCTTATCTAAAACAGTGTTAACACTATGTCAATAGTTGGAAATACAATGTAAATAGTTGCTGGCATGTGGGTTGCCCACATGCAGCAAATTCAAGCTTTGCTTTTTGAAACTTTCTGGAATTGTATCCAGGTAGTTTTGATCCACAGTTGGTAGAGTATGCAGACGGGGAACCTGAGGCTATGGAGTCTGACTCTACACTCCTGGTCATGAGACAAGTACAATCTTGGAGAAGAAAGAGCATCCAACGTGCTTAAGAACACTCAGCCAGGCAAACATCCCAAGTGTGAATATGAGATGCCTCATTCTCTCATTCTTTCCCAGGGCCCCTAGTTCAGGGTATCTAGCTAGTCACACAAAGTAAAACTGGAAGGTTACTGCCTAGAGGTGTCGCCCACAATGATGCCCTTGGACTCAGGGACATGCACAAGGCCCCACCTGGAGCTAATTTACCCAGACCTCCATGCTTCTAAGTCCCATTAGCTTCTCCTAACACTGGGTCTTCCCCTGGCTTCCAAGTGTTCACACGTCACTTTGTTTTACGTGGCTGTGCCGGGTCTTGGCTGCAGGTGGCATCTTCAGCTGCGGCATGCAAGATCTTTTAGCTGCAGCGTGTGAACTCTTAGTTGCAGTATGTGGGACCTAGTTACCTGGCCAGGAATTGAACCCAAGCCCCCTGCATTGGGAGCGTGGACTCCTAGCCATTGGACCAACAGGGAAGTCCCCCACATGTCACTTTATTATGAATGCAGGTAGCAACTTTCTCCTCCTATTTTCTGCTTCGTATCAGCTATGAATTCCCATCATTAAGAACCAGCAGGCCTTGGAGAAGGTTCTGAGAATTATCCTGTGTACGTGGTGACAGCTCTTTCGCCACTGCTCCTGTTCCAAATAGCAAAGCTGCTGACTGGCGGGGCTTGGGGTGGGTGGTGGCAGAGTATCATGAGGTCTAACCCCACAACAGTCTCTGAGAACAGCTACAGCTTGGTTGCAAAATAGTCTTTTTGGCTCACCATCCCACACACTCATCACTGCTGCAGTGTCATTTTTAAATACAAATGCCTGCAGTGTGGCTGGAATAATAAAACCACCTGGATAAGTACAGGAAAGCTTTACTTTTATTCTCCTTTTCCTTGTCATGTGAAGGCACATCAAAGAAAAACTGCAGTGTTCCTTGAATTGTTTATGACACCAATAAAGGAACCAGGCTCTCAGTCCAGGCTGCAAGGACTTCCCAGGCCCATCGATGAGAACTTCTATGGTTCAGAGGTTTCAAACCACACTGGCTCCTAAAACAGTCCGGAGCACCAAGCTTCCTGCCTGACATATTTGGGAGCTTCCAGATGAAGGGCAGGCAGTCTGCAGATCAAGGGGCTGGGCCTCTGTACTAGCACATTCTACCATAGAATGATGTTTTATAGTCTCCTGTCTTACCGAATGCTTAAAAAATATTCCCTACCTGCCCTCGAGAATTGCATTATGTCCTTTATAAAAACTAAATAGCATCAGATGCACAGGAAATAAACCCACTGATGAATCCCCTAAATCAAGCCATTTTTCAAAAAGTGACTCTTTCAACTCCCACTAGAAACAGGTTCACAGAACTGCTTTATAAAGAAACCAAGGCCTGTCTTCTGCACCACTTTAAAAGCCATAAATCTGGAGGCGGAATGGAAATTGCAAACACGCCACCATCCCCATCTCTCCAACGCTCTACTTGGCATGGATTCCTCATTCCTTACTCCCTTTGCACTCACTGTATGAGCACTGGTAAGAGGAAAGCAGACTTGCTGCCAGGCGATTTCTAAGCAGCAAACATCAAGTTTCAAACCCTGTCAAAGATGGACCATCCTGGCCTTTCCACTGCTGTGGAAAAAGAAAAAACTCTCCATAAGCTGTACTTTTAATTGTAATTATTTTTTATCTTCTTGAAAGATCACTCTTATCAAATCTCTTTAAAAAAATTTATTTGGCTGTGCTGGGTCTTAGTTGCCACATGTGGGAATGTAGGATCTAACTCCCTGACCAGGGATCGAACCTGGGTCCCCTGCACTGGGAGCATGGAGTCTTAGCCACTGGACCATCAGGTAAGTCCCTCAAATCTTTTTATTTTTAATTGGAGGATAATTGCTTTACAATATGGTGCTGGTTTCTGCCATATATCAACATGAATCAGCCCCCTCAAAGCTTGACTAAACGTTTTTCCCCAAACATGCAAGTGTCAGGGATTTTTTTTAAAAAGCGACTTCTTAGGGAGATGACAGGGTCAATATTAACTTACTGCCCACATTTTCAGATTAAAACCTCATTCATTCATCCATCTATCCATCCATCCATCACTTAACACGTGCCTAGTACATGTCAGGGGCTGAGGACACAGTGATGAACAAGATGGCCATGGCCTGTGCGTTCATGAAGCTTATGGTGTCCTGGGAAAGACAGACAGTAAACAGCAACTCTAGCTCTGATAAGTTCTGTGAAAGTGAGGTAGAGAAGGCTAGCCGTGCCTTCAAAATGTAGGCATCTCTTTCCATAGTGGGAAGGGACTTCCCTGGTGGCTCAGAATGTAAAGAATCTGCACTACAAGAGACCCAGGTTCCATTCCTGGATTGAGAAGATCCCCTGAAGAAAGAAATGGCAACCAACTCCAGTATTCTTGCCTGGAGAATTCCATGAACAGAGAAGCCTGGTGGGCTACAGTCCATATAGTCCACAGGGTCACAATGAGCTGGACACGACTCAGCGACTAACACTTTCACCCTTTCCATAGTATAGAGCCACTGCAAAGAAGAAGCTGCCCCACCGAGTCCTAGATTTCCCAGGGCCTCTAGCATTGTAGAGGGCCTGTGGGACTAGCTCACCCCAGTGGAACATGAATGGAAGTGATGTGTGTCACTTCTGGGTCCAGGAATTTAAGGAGGTACACCTTCTCTTTGCTTTCTCTTTCCCCTTCTGCCAGCTGGATGCAAGGAACTCTAATAACTTAGGGCGGGGGTCAGCAACCTGGGCCCAAGGCCTGTTTCTATGAAGTTTTACTGGAACAAAGCCACACTCATTCATTCACATATGGCCTACAGCTCGTTTTCTGCTACAACGAGGAGCTAAGTGGGTTGCAACAGAAACAGAGCCGTAAGTCTAACATATTTACTCTGTGTATGTGCGCACTCAGGCATGTCCAACTCTTTGCAACCCCATGGACTGCAGCCTCCCAGGCTCCTCTGTCAATGGGATTTTCCAGGCAAGAATACTGGAGTGGGTTGCCATTTCCTCCTCCAGGGGATCTTCCCGACCTAGGGATCAAACCCACATCTTTTACATCTATCTACTTGATTGGCAGGGGGATTTTTAACCACTGCACCACCTGGGGTTGGGGTAAATATCTACTACCTAGCTGTTTAAGAAGTTTGCCGAGCCACAGGATGGAAGGAACTTGGGCTCCTAACCGACATGGGCCCCCATCCACCTACCGCCAGGAACACCTATACTGGACTGTTAAGAAGGCAAGGAACAGACTTCTAATTTGTTACAGCAAATGTTATCCTACCTCATACAGAAAGCACAATGTCCAATGAGAAAATGGAACAGAAGACAGATGCTCAAAGTTAGGCTCCATTATACTATCCTTTTCTTATCACAAGATTGTGTCCTAAATTTAATGTCAACACTGCTAAATGTTTTAAAGTGTCTTTTTTTTTTCGATTTGGCTGCGTCAGGTCTTAGCTGTGACACACAGGACATCCCCTCGTGCGGGATCTTTCACTGTGGCAAGCGGGTTTAGTTCCTCCTTGGCAGGTGGGACCTTAGTTCTCAGACCAGGGATTGAACCCTTGTCCTCTGCCTTGCAAGGTGGATTCTTAACCACTGGACCACCAGGGATGTCCCTAAAGCGTCATCTTTTTAAAATGCTCCCCCAGAGTGTAATTTCCTACTCAGTAAAACTAATCAAGCCCAAAGCACAGTTGCATTTGAAATCTTCAACTTGCAACACACATCCTACCCTTCCAATTCTTGGTAGTGGCCCCTTTTAAAATAGAGAATGTATTTAGCCAGGTGTCTAAAAACAGCCCTGTGCACCAAACAAAAGACCTCAGGCTACAACGTACAATTTTCTTAAATTACAGGTGTCAGTCCATGACACCACTGAAGTATTTGTTCTCTGCAAGGAAAATCCAAATATGTTTATCGCAGGGACCAAGGGTAAAACACCTTCCTTAAAAAGAAAACAAAAATTCAGTCCTGCCTGGCTCCCCTGGGTGACTTTGGTTGAGTAACTTACCCTCTCCGTGCGTCCACATCCTCATGAGCACGTTACCTAACTGGAGAGGGCGGTGGTGAGGATTAAATGAGATACTATACCCAGCATTCAGCCAGGCCCCTGTCGGTGCTCAGCTTCGTAGTGCTGCCTTTACTGTTTCATTATCAGATCAAAGCAACCACACTGTGCCATAACTTTGGCATCTTCTGTGTAGTTAGTAAATTCTTGACTAATTAGTAGAAAACTTAGTAAATTGTAGTCTCAGCACTAAAGATCGACGGATTAAAATTAAAATCTTCCCAAGACAATTAAGAGCTCAAATCAGTTTAAACGGAATACTGCAGTCAGTCATTAGGCACTGGAAGCAGTGTAAGCAGCATTTTTCTTTGCTAAAGTTAGCACTAACTTACAGGGCATGTAATTCAGGTAGACGCGGCACCACCCTTATCGGAAAAGCTTAGCAACCATGCATAATGATCACTTTTGCTCCACTTCTTACATGAATGCTACACTTAAGTGTGTCACAGCCTCAAGACTGAGCACCAGCTTCTCTTAAAAAAGAAACACTCTCTTAACCTATTGCCATGTGAAAGGGGGGGAAAAGGTTGAAGTGCAGAACGCAGGCATACCTCATCTTACTGCGCTTTGCTTTACTGAGCTTCACGGACGTTGTGTGTTTACAGATTGATGGTTTGTGGCAGCCCTGCACTGTCAGCTGATGGCTGACATTTTTTCAGTAATAACTTTAAAAAAAATATATATTTTATGGAAGTACAGTAGATTTACAAAGTTGGGGAGCAATGAAGTATTTTTATTTATTCGGCTGCACAGGGTCTTAGTCACATGGGATCTTCAATCTTCATGGCACCACGGGGGATCTTTAGTTCCGGCACCATATATCTTTTTTGTTGTTGTGCCAACTCTTAGCTACGGCATGAAGGATCTAGTTCCCTGACCAGGGATCAAACCCGGGCCTCCTGCACTGGGAACATGGGAGTCTGCCACTGGACCACCAGGGAAGTCTCCTGAAGTATTTTTAAATTAACGTGCATACATTGTTTTTTTAGGCAGAATGCTATTGCACACTTTACAGACGACAGTATAGTGTAAACGGAACTTTTACATGCACTGGGAAACTGAAAATTTGTCTGACTCCTTTAATGCAGTATTTTGTTTTATTGTGGTGGTCTAGAACTCAACCCATAATATATCTGAGATGTCTGTATATGATCCCATTGAACCAAAACAAAAAGAGTTCATGTGTGATAGATGTACTCATATTTGTAGAAATGTAGGAAAAAACAAGGATATACACCAAATATGTATATGTATGTATTATATATTGTATTAACTATAATTCCCTCCTACTACTGTGATAAAGAATAATTTTTTCCTTAGAGTTTTCTGTGTTTCTTTAAACATTGATCGTGCATTTTTTTAAATAAGGGGAAAAGGTTATTAAATTAAAAAATAAAGCAGAACAAACAGTATTTTGCACTCAGAGTTCTTCCCCTTGTTTTGTGGGGTTTTTGTTTTGCAGTAAATAGAGATCATGGTGCCCTTTTTTGGAGCACTCATTTAAACAGAGAGGAGGAAAAACCTGTTAACAGAGAAACCAAACAAGCTTTGAATTATCAAAAAATCAGAAAATAACAAGTGTCAGCAAGGATGTGGAGAAACTGGAACCCTTGTGCACTACTGGTGAGAATGTAAAATGGTACAGCCACTGTAGAAAATAGTATGGCAGTTCCTCAAAAGATTAAAACTAGAATTACCATACGATCCAGCAATTTCACTTTTGGGTACACAAACCAAGGACTTGAAAGTAGGGTCTCAAACATATCTTTGTACAACCACGTTCATAGCAGCATTGCTCACAAGAGCAAAAACGTAGAAACAACCCAAGTGTCCATCAACAGATGAAGAAATAAGCAAAATGTAGTTAGCATATACATACAATAGCAACCTTAAAAAAGAATAAAATTTTGCAATATGCTTCAACAGGGAAGAACCTTGTGGACATTATTCTAAGTGAAACAAGCCAGTCACAAAAAGACAAATACTATGTAATTCCACTAATATGACATATTTAGAGTATTAAAAAAAAAAACAACAAGGAAGTAGAATGGTGGTTACCAGGAGCTAGGCAATAGCCAGGAAAATAGGAGGTTATTGTTTAATGGGTTTAGAGTTTCCGTTTTAAAAGGTGAAAAGGATATGGAGGTGCATGGTGATGATGGTTGTACAACAATGTGATTGAATATTAAACATAATACTGCTGACCTGTACACTTAAAAATGGTTAAGATGGTAGATTTTGTTAGGAGTATTTTACTAAAATTTAAAAATACATATATAAAAAAAAAGTATATGTGCTTAACTTATGACCTATATAAGCTACAGCTATGCTTTCAATTGTGTATATTATGAAACATATAGAAGCACCAGAAACTTTTAAAATACATGGAAATAAATACAAATGGAAGCTCTAATATTTTCTTTCCAATGAATTGCCTCAGGCACTCCTCGGGAGGTCCAAACCCTAAAATCTGACAGGCACAGAAAGGTAATGCCTCCTTCTCAAGCCCAAGCCCCACTGTGCACAGAGCAGCGTGTAACAGCCCAACCCTGACATTAAAATCCGTCTTCTCTTCCTCCTTCCCTTCTCTTGTATTCCAGGAGTCTTTAACCCTGCTCCAGGGTCTCAAAAAAAATTTTTTTTAATTATTTATTTATCTGGCTGTGCCAAGTCTTCACTGTAATATACAAGATGTAATTCCCCAACCAGGAATCGAACCCAAGCACCCTACATTGGGAGCATAGAGTCTTAACCACTGGACCACCAGGGAAGCACTACCCTCAAGAATATTTAACCGTAACAGACTCAGCTACCACGAATCCTCAGTAGGCAGCAAATGCCTGGCATATTCAGAGAGAGATCGGAATGGAAACGAATGGAAATGCTCCAGAGCTATGGAGATCCTTGTGAAGCTACCTGGTGAACTGGCAAAACAGGAGCTAGAATGAGGTTTACCAAACAAGTCTTGGGTGCCTGGAGATCCCAAAGTCTTAGAAACACTGCTTGAGCAAACACTTGTGGAGACAGTGAACTAAAAGGATACAGTCAGATCTACAATGAGGCTGGATGCCAGCCAGCAGCTGCAGAGAGGCTTACCTTCAGGATCTCAGGTTCTTTGATATCCAGAGATCTTGGGTTCCAGTGTTGTAGATGTTTATGTAATCTGTGATGTTTATGAGCACTTGGTGGTGTAAAAAACCAAATCAGGCAGACTGCAGTCATGAATCCAAGGCCAACGCCCAGAAAGAGTCCGCTCACGTAATGCGGGAGGGGGAGGATGAGGTACGCATAGACGCACAGGACAAAGCAGCCCAGCGTCTTGACGGGTAATTCCAGCTGCTGCGCGGCGGAGTCCACCTCGTGGTCACTGTCCAGAGCTGGGCCATCGTCCGCTAGCCCCTCTGGCTTGAGAGGGCCTTCTGGGAGTTTCTCAGCTTTACTCTCCCCCTCCGGTTCCAGGTCAAAGTCCTCGGTGTATAGTTCGCAAAACTCTTCGTCTTCTTTGCTCGCTAAGGCAGACAAAGAGCATTTCTCAAGAACCAGGGAGCTGGTCTTCGGGCCTCCCTCCTTCAGCCCGCTCCCCTGGGAGCTCCTCGGTTCCGCCTCTCTCGCGGGCTCCTCGGAGGCCTGTGGCTGGTCGCTCCTGGGGACGCCGGGGTCACTCCCCATGCCCTCCCCCTCGGAGTCACACTCCTCCTCCTTGATGCTGTAGTTGTTATTGCTTTCCAAGTGACCGTTCAGGCTGGACAGATTGGAGAGCTCGGAAGCACTTGAAGATAAGGCTTTGGGCCTGTGGCTGCCACTTTCTTCCCCTATAATCTTACTGAAAAGCTGAAAAGGGTCATAGATGACTTCCGAGAGGCGTCGCTTAGTGTCTTCGATCTTGGCCTCCATTTCGGGCACTTTAAAAAAGGAGCGCGTGTCGGAAGGCGACGTCAGAGGGGAAGAGGGTGCAGTTTTGGAATCCCCACCTGTGTTCCGCGGCTGCGTGAACTGCTTGAACAGGTGTAAATTCAGCTTGGAGTCCGGGGGCCTGTAGGACACGGCGTCGGACTCCTGCCGGGAGGTGTCGGTGGACAGAGACTTGACTAACGTCTTCATCAAGTGCCTGTGCCGGGGCGGGTGGGGGGATTCTTTTGGCTCCACCTCGGTCGACAGGGACTTCACAAGGCTCAGGAAGGGTTTGGCGCTGGAAAGCGTGGAGGACGAGGCGCTGGATGAGAGGATGGGCGACCGGGAAGGCGAGGACAGCGGGGAGGAAGAACTGGTTTTCTGCTCGGACAGGGAGGACACGCTGGGAGAGCTAGCTATGGGCCCCGACGAGGACGACCCCGGGGACAGAGCCAGTGGCACTGTACCGAATACTTGTGCGGCCGGAGCAGGGGGCTCCAGCAGCTTTACGGTGTTCTCGGAGACGGGCACCACGGCGGGGGACACGGACAGGCCATCCGCCAGGATGAGCTGGGCGCCGGGGCCAGCTGGGTCATGGCCACCCCCGGGTTCAAGGTAGAGGTCCTCCTTGGCTTCGAGCCCCGTTACAACGGTCTGGTCGTCCAGCCCCTCCTCCAGGAGCTCCCGGAACTCCTCCTCCTCTTCCTCCTCCTCCTCCCCGGACACCGAGAAGTGGATGGCAATAGTGTCTCGGGACACGGACCTCTGCACGTGCACTCTGGGGGCTGATGGTTTTGGCATGTCAAGGGTTTTCTCGGCATGGCGACCATTCAGACTTGTCATCGCCGGCTTCACAAGGGCTCAGGCTCTGTGAAAACAGGGAGAAAAACCAAAAGTCAGAAAGTGGTTTCTCCACGGGAGACACTGTCCTGTGTGGACCAGAGTGCAGCTAAAGCTCACTTCTAAATGGTGATAATACTTTTACCTGGCAGATGGCCACCCTTTCTCACTTGAGCAGGTTTAGTGGTTTAATTTTCATCAGATAAATTCCAGCGAGGCATTCTCTTTTATGAGCAAACTACCCACCCGTGTTATAAATGCCATACAACCTGTCTTCCTTCACAACATCTAAGTCGTCGTTTCCTCCCTGTTAACTGGCCCATTTCTATCAGTAATTCTATACTGCAAGGCTTGAAAGACCTGCACGACAGTTGTTACCAGCATTAGTTCGGAATTCCCACAGGATAAAATGCAGCATCCTGGCGATTTTGAGGATCTCAGAACAAAAATTTCACCAGTGGCTTTCTGGCTATAAAAAGTGAATCCTGGAGGGTTATGGCTTTCACTGCAATTTTCACAGCAATCCTAACAATTATTTGCCTTGTGTCTCCCACCAATGTTCATATAGCCTGACACTGCAAATAAGTAGCAGAGTAACCAAGGGTGGCAAGGGACATCTGCAAACTAATTGCTGTGACCGGCTGGCTTATTTCCCAAATGGTAGGTACCCCGAGGCCAGAGTATTTAGGCAGCCATGAAGACATGGCCATTTCTAAGACTTCAAGATAAAGCAAAGTTGTATTTTCAGCTGAATCCAAGGGCAGGAAAATGAAGTCTCAGTGCTGAAACCTACCACCAACTGAGAACTCTGCTAAGAGCTGGGGTGAGAGACACGGAGGCGACGTTGCTTAGTCGCTGTGGAGATAAGAGACACCCGAAAAGCTCAGCAGCAAAGCAAAAGAAGCCAAGCCTACCTGTGACACCCAGTGCATGACACCGTCCCCCACTCCATTCACTTAGGGCCCATTTATAGGAAACCAGGCATCATGACAGGTCCTACCAGAAGGAAATGACCACCACCATCTGGAAAGCACGACTGTCAGAGTAGCTAAAATGCACTTGAGGAGTGACCCGCAGGCCTTCTGAGGAGGGTGAGAGCAGCACGGGAGGCAGGACACCCGCCTGCTCCTTTAAACTGACGGCAGGCTGGCAGGACAGGCCTGATTAGAAAGAAGGGACGAAGGCATGAAGACGAGCATGGGCATGGTGTGTCCTGCCACATGGGTCTATTCTCCATGTCCAGGACGGAGGGTGGGTGTTGGGGGCGAGGGCTGGCATGAGTGAGGCATCATGGAAGAGAGGAAAGGGCAGCCTCGGGGCCAGGAAACAAGGCTTCTGACACTTGATCCTTATCCAGCTGACTTGGTGGGACCTTGAACAAGCCAAGACCTCTCTGGGCCTCGGAATCTTCATCTGTCAAACGAGGGACCAATGACTTTGAGACTGTCCAAATCTCAAACTCTTATGTTTATGTTTACAGGTGAGAGTACAGAACCCAATCTGATACTTACCCTGGTAATTTGCCATAGAGTCAACATTGTGCTGCCTGCTCCTTTACTTTGAAGAACTCCTATATTTAAGTCTTCTACCAAACATTCAGGTTCAAAATTCTAGTAACTAAGACTACCAAAACAAAAGAAAAAGTAAACCTGTGTTTGTTTGTAGGTGATGGGGGAGAAAAATCAGGGTGGGGAGGAGAGGAAGGGCAGGAAAAACTATTTCCCAGAAACAGGCAATAATCCAGTGATGACAAGAACTACAGTTCAAGAGCCCAGTCACAAGAAAGACACATCTCAAACTACTGATTGAGAAATTACTTTCATAAAAACTTTTCAATAGAGTTTTGTCCAAGCTCCTTCATGATCCTCAGGCTCTCCCGTCTCCATTGGAGCCAAGAAAAAAGAATTTCTATTGATCAGACAAAACATTCAAATCCAGGAGCTGGCAGTAAGCTGGAAAGACACAGCTGCTGGTCCAGGACAATCCTTCCCTGTTATCTCAAAGCCAACATGTTTATTGGCTTAGGAAGAAGAAAAATGCCAAGTACAAAACACATTTTTCATTTTAATGGTCACCGACTTTTATAGGGGCTTCCTGATAGCTCAGTTGGTAAAGAGTCCGCCTGCAATGCAGGAGACCCCAGTCTGATTCCTGGGTTGGGAAGATCCGCTGGAGGAGGGATAGGCTACCCACTCCAGTATCCTTGGGCTTCCTTTGTGGCTCAGCTGGTAAAGAATCCGCCTGCAATGCGGGAGACCTGGCTTTGATCCCTGGGTTAGGAAGATCCCCTGGAGAAGGGAAAGGCTACCCACTCCAGTATTCTGGCCTGGAGAATTCCATGGACTTGCAGCACATGGGGTGGCAAAGACACGACTGAGCCACTTTCACTTTTACAAGGGTAATTTTAAAATAAAATTATAGAGGTAATTTAAAAAGAAAGTTTGGTTTTTGGTAATTCTCAGTAGGCTGAAAGCTAAGCTATTTCAATTGCTTTAATAACATAAAGGATGGTCTGAAAGGCTCTGCTACTCTAAGGCTGGTGGTGAAAGTGACAGTGGGCACAGGTGCAAATCCAGAGAGCATGACCGGGGCTGAACAGGGAAGCGAGTCATCCGGGGAGCAAGAGTGGAGAGGCTCTTCTGGAGTTGAGGTGGGATGGTTTGGGAATCTGCAGGCAAAGTCAGGCCCCGTCCAGAAGGGCCAACAATAGTGCTTCCAGAAGCCTGTGGTCTCAGCAACGAGACAGGGCCATTAGGGGCCCATCTGCCCAACCCACCAACACATAGTCGGGCCTCCTGACTTTCCCAGGGATGGGGGAGCCTGGTGGGCTGCCGTCTATGTGATCGCACAGAGTCGGACACGACTGAAGTGACTCAGCAGTAGCAGTAGCAGCAACTGATCTCTGACTAGACTGTCTTCAGATCTTGTTGGGCTGCACCCTGCAGGCCTACAATGCTGTACTCACCCAGCTTCAAGACCAAAGAAGAAACAGCCCAGACTCAGTGAGGGAGACATCAATGGTTTATTGGATGGGGGAGTTTACATGTCTGAAGCAAGGTTCTGGAGCGATATCCACCATGTGCAATGGGTAGTGAGCAAGACATGGCAGCAGTCTTTGCTGCCAAAGGGAAGGGGAGATGGCTAGTTATAGGGGGAATTGACATCAGGTTTGCTCATTGGTAACCAGGGAAACTAGCATCGGGGCATGCCCCTTACAGCCCCTTTTGGTAAGAACAGTCACTAGCTGGGGCCTGGGGCAAATATGCAGGTGGGTCAGTCCTGAGTAGGTGTAGGTGAAGTAGGCACTGGTAGAGCAGGGGATGTACAGAGAGCAAGAGAACAGTCATCTTGAGTGGCCTGTGTCAGCCAACTGGGCCTGAGCTGGGCCTCCTGAAGAGTTAGGTGCTGGTGTGGCTCACCACTGCTAACGTCTTTCTGTAGGGCTCAAGCAGTGGCTTCAGAGGTTTGGAATAAACTCTCCCAAATCAGGTTTTACTAAAACAAGCCACATGAGGCTAAAGCAGCACTATAACTTTTTAAAAATAAGAAAATCTTATAGCCTTTTTGCTCATCTGCAAATGAGGGGGCTAGGTCAGATAAACAAAGATTGCTTCAAGGACCCAAACTGCTGGATAACTCTATGTCCTGGAACCAGAATCCATGGATTGGGTTCTAGACAAAACTGATCACCACGTGGCTGCTCCGTCTTCCTCCTAGGGAGT
Organism: Bison bison bison; assembly: GCF_000754665.1. NCBI lineage: Eukaryota > Metazoa > Chordata > Mammalia > Artiodactyla > Bovidae > Bison > Bison bison. The sequence continues at coordinate 14,694,991 of NW_011494943.1, read as the reverse complement.
CCTCCAAGCCCCCCTTCTCCATCCTTCATGGGCGGGCGGCTGGGGCCAGTAAAACTGACATTCCTACAGCCAAGGTCAAGGGAAAAAGCACCTGACTGCTGTCCGGAACTTTACGTGACTGTGCCAAGGACACAGCACTGAATGAGGAGGGGGTGGGGAGCCGGTCAGACATGGGCTTTTGATACTCATGTCCTGATTCACCACCACATCGATCTGCCTCCTCAAGCGTGTCATGCATGCTTGTTATTCCTGCTTGTCCTGGCCTTGGTTTGGCCCTCCATGCACCAGCATGGAGAGAGCTAAGAGCGTGGTTCTCAACAGCTAGCATGTGACCAGCAGGATCGGGAAATAAAAATTAGTTATCCATCTGATAATCTAGCATCATAAAAAAGTAGCCTCCTGCCCTCTACTATCTCAACTCAATTATACCTGGACTCAAATAAACGAGGACAACCTTTTCTCAAGCACTCAGGAACTGAAATGTCAATAAAGGTCATTTCTCTCTCACCAGGTCTCCTTTTCCAAAGCCACCAGCACAAGACCTTGGGTTTTAACACTGATTTTGAGTCTTGTGAGGGGAGGGCCTAAAGCTTCCACTGTCAATTAGGATGATTTCTTGCCAGAGGTATGTTTAAACAAAAGGCTGATTTGGTCATGAGCAAAGTATGCCAAATATGAACCCCATCCAGCCCCAGAATGGATGGGTGTCCAAGAGCTAGGTGATGTTAATAAACACCAGAAGCCAGAGGTCTGATGTCTGGGAAAACAGGTTCTATTTTTCAGGTCCACCATTCTGCTGAAAACAACTAACAATGAAATCAATATTTTTTTAAAAAAACTGAAAAGCACTGAAGCTTCAACAACTGAGTAAAGAATCACAAGGCCAGAAGGAATAAAGAACCTCAGAGAGATGAGCCCTACAGAAGCTGCTCTTGCCCTCAAACCACTGGATGATTCTGCCAAATGGGCACCTTCATTTTATTGATCTTCTGAGCAGAAATCGTAGTTCAGAGCTGGCTGAGGTGGAGCCCTAACTGGAGAGTGTTCCCCAATGAGCTGGGACGTCAAAGGGCTACATCTACCTGGGAGTAGGAGAACAAGAGGCAAATGGCCCTCACTTAGATCTGAGAGCTTCGAGGCCATTAAGCTAGGGAAGCCAATCACAGAAAGACGAATATTGAGTGATTCCATTTCGTGAGCTATCTAAAGTACTCAAATTCAAATAAACAGAAAGTCGGATGGCAGTTACCCGGGCTGGGGAGTGGGAAGCAGGGAGTTGTTTTGTAATGGATATAGAGCTTTGCATGATGAAAGAAGTCCATAGATCGGTTGCATAACAATGTGAATATACTTTCGCTACTGAGTTGTACGCTTAAAAACAGGTAAATTTTAAGTTATTTATATTTTACCATAAGACTCTTGAGTTCCTCGGACTACAAGGAGATCAAACCAGTCAATCCTAAAGGAAATCAACCCTGAATATTCATTGGAAGGACTGACGCTCAAGTTGAAGCTCCAATATTTTGGCCACCTAATGCAAAGAGCTGACTAATTAGAAAAGACCCTGATGCTGGGAAAGGTTGAAGGCAGGAAGAGAAGGGGATGACAGAGGATGAGATGGTTGGATGGCATCACTGACTCAATAGACAAGAGTTTGAGCAAACTCCAGGAGATGGTGAAGAACAGGGAAGCCTGGCATGCTGCAGTCTATGGGGTCAGTCACAAAGAGTCAGACTCGACTGAGCAACTGAACAACAATAATTTAAAAATAACTTTAATTTCACCAGTTGCAACTTTAGAGTGAAATAATATAATACTCTGAACCACTTATGCTGACTAAAAAAATTCAAAAAGCTCACATTGTTCTTTAGTGTTTATACCACCATGTGATTATCTTCTAAGATAATAAATGCAGATGCATTCATTTATGCTCTCATACTTTTAGCGGGTGGGGAAGTTATTTAGAGCCAAATGCTCTCTGAACCTTAGTCAGGTCTGTTTCAAGGAAGCAGAGTATCTTGAACCATTCTGGGGATGGGTCTTGATTAGAGTCTTCACTGTAAGTTTCCAGTAAAGTTATTATGCCTTGTAAAGATGTTCATAGCTCTAAGACTGAGAAAGCCTCTAATAAGGGTTTCTCACCCCAGCACTGATGCAGGATCATAGTCTATTCAGTCTAAAAATAAGGAACAAATCAATATCAATGGCTCCCATCTAACCTGAATTCAGAAAATACAAAGGCCTCAACAAGAAGCTGGTAGCCAACTGCCCTACAAACATGCCCTCCCATGGATATCACGAACTCCATGATATCAACCTCAGTGAAGTCAGTTAGGATAGCAAACATCCATGAAATTGATTTTATTTCTAGTCACTCAAAAAGTTTATCATCATTAATTAGTCCACGAAAAGCCAATCAACAATAAATCAGATTGTACAATGAAAAATGAAGAACTCTTTCAAGACTCACTGTTGGCATTTATTAACTTGGATATAACAACCTCTCTGAATCTGACAGGTTTGTTTTCTGTGAGTTTTCTGGACTAGTTTGCTAACTGCCCTTCCTGCCTCTAGCTGTATTTGAAACAATTCAATCTCAAGATCTTACAGAGCCATGAAAAGAGAAGAGTTCCTTCCAGGCCACCCACTCATCAGCAACTCATCTCCTCGGTCCTCTCACATTATAACAGCCAAACAGTAATGTAGCCATTATTATTATCAACATCAACATTATTATTATTAATTTCTCAGTCATATACTAGGTTAGAGGAAGTGCTGGAGGAAGGAAAAAGTGGAGGGAAATGAGCAATTGTGACTGGAAATTAAACTTGTCTCCAGATGCAGAGAGCACAGTAACACAGCACCTGAAGAGGCAAGCCTGGTTTGGAACATGCCCCATTTCTCAGGAGCATCCCTAATCCTTCAAGATCATTGTGAAAATTCTTCGTCTTTGTAAAATCTGGCCCGTTAAGATACGTGTTGTCTCTGGACAAGCTTGCACTTGGACATATGATGTATGGGCACCATCTGCTAGCATGGGTTGTGTCAGTCAATAGTCTTAATTCCAAAGCATCTTTTGGCAGAGGAAAAGAGTCAAGCTACATTGTATTGCAGAGGATGTCCTAACATCTCTTATCTGTGCAAGCTTTTAATAGGATGTGGTTTTATGAAAAGTAGAGAAGGGCCTCAGGACTCGATGCTGCAAAGGAAGTGGTGGATCTGGTCAAGAACAACTAGTATAGGCAGGTCTGATTTAGCCTAAAAATCTCAAGTACATCTTAATAGCCATCCCTTGATTCATTTAAATTCAATGAAGCAGCTGAGAACTGCCAGCAGCCAACAGATTCTAATCTGTTAATACTCCACCTTACAAACAAAAATCAATATTGACATTGTAGATAATGAACTAGCGCTAGCCTTAGCTTCATTTAAAAAGAGAGAAGAAAGAGAGAAGATGGTACTCTACTACCAGCACAGGCATCCTCACAAGGCACTTAGACCTTGACGGTGAGAAACCTGGAACTCCTATGCCATCAGTTATTAGGTTCCCAGACTGACTCAGAGTCTCTTCCAACCTAGTAGAACAACACAACACAAGGTTGATACGATTAACACACAACAGCTTCACCCTCTGCAGCCACTGGACAGACGTTTACACCTACTATGAGGAAGGCCCACCTGGGAAGAGGGCCACATCCCTGAAGAAAAAAGGGGTTCAGAAGCATCCATGTGATGAGAATTTTGCTTTATAGACTGCTGGATGGTTCTGGTAATGAAATCCAAATGCAGTAACTCTTTCAAAACCAGGTCACACCTTTGGCACAGCTACATGAGGCCTACGGAGGTTTATAAAAGATAATCCTGATGCCATCCATGGGAGGCGGGGGTGGGGAGATCTCAAGGAGACAACAGATGTCATATGATGACATCTATATGAAAGTTCAAAACAACCCTGAAGTAATGAAAACTCAGGATAGAGATGCCCAAATCAGATGGCGCTAATAGAATAAAGAAGGAATTTTTTTTTCAGCAGAAAAACCATGTTATGTGACTTAGGAGGAAGAGATGTGAACAAAATAATCTGCCGGATGTGAAACAGCAGCATATGGAAAGGCACTGAGATGAAAACAAGTCAATCAAGATAGAACAAGACAGTTGCTAAACGACTGGGTCGGCTACAGCTGAAGGGCTGTACTGGAGGCATGGCAGGAAGATTAATATTTGATTTCAGAGGCAGGGAATCAATTGCTCAATGCCTCTGAAGCCTAAGTGCTTGGATTTATACTTAAATCTTAGAAAACAAAACCACTGTAGGTTCTTAGGAAGTCTGCAACCTGGATGTAAATAGTTTTCTTCAGGTGAGTGCCTGGAACCTGGGAGACTGTGGTGCTGAAAATCCAGGAGGATGAGCAGAGGGTAGTGACTGTGGTCACAAAAGAGCACATTTTTCAAGAGCTCATCGGGTCAAAGGTTATTAAGGGGGTGAATCTGACAAAGAGTAAATGGAGTTCCTTATTCAGTTTTCATCTTTGCAACCAGGAGATCCAACCAGTCCATCCTAAAGGAGATCAGTGCTGGGTGTTCACTGGAAGGACTGATGTTGAAGCTGAAACTCCAATACTTTGGCCACCTGATGCAAAGAGCTGACTCATCTGAAAAGACCCTGATGCTGGGAAAGACTGAGGGCAGGAGAAGAAGGGGACGACAGGATGAGATGGTTCGATGGCATCACTGACTCAATGGACATGGGTTTGGGTGGACTCCGGGAGTTGGTGATGGACAGGGAGGCCTGGCGTGCTGCAGTTCATGGGGTTGCAAAGAGTCAGACGCGACTGAGCAACTGAACTGAACTGAATTGATTTATTTATGGCCATACTATGTGGCTTGTGGGATCTTAGTTCCCTAACCAGGGATTGAACTCAGGCCCTTGGCAGTGAAAGCTCAAAGAGTTCTAACCACTGGACTGCCAGGAAACTCTCACAAACATTTAAAGTCAGATTATTTCCAAATGAAAAACAAAAACAACAAAAGCAGTTTCCCAACTACTGTTTGGCTTTGGGTCTGTTGTCATATATTGCTCCTTCCCTCTGCCATGGGCCCTTCCTGTCAGAGTTATCAAGCTCAGTTACAGGAGGGAGCCCAAGTTTTAATACTCTTTGAATTTTTATAACTTTATTTTGCAATAATTATAGACTCTCAGGAAGTTGCATAAGAAGTTGTATACATTTCACCAATCAGTCCTTATATTTTAAAATCAAACTTTTTTTTAAAGTGATTTTTTGATCATGCCTTGAGGCATGCAGGATCTTGGGTTCCTCACCAGGGACCGAACCTGCACCCCCTTCAGTGGAAGCACAGAGTCTTAACCATTGGACCACCAGGTCAAACCTTAAAGGCAAATTCCAAATGGTTAGGAAGTCAAGTTTTAACCACAGACCACGAATTCATGCCTGTAAGAAAAACGTATTCCAACGGGCAGAGGGAAACTTCTGCTTACAAGGACTTTCTAATAGTCTTGCTTAAGGTCTTCAACGGTCAACTTTAGGAAGACATCATCAGCAGATACTTCCCAAGCACAGGAACAGCCAATTCACCCGAAAGTTCAAAAGGCCAACAGCAAAAAAGCTCAACTGACTACATACAACAAAGAATCAAGAAACAAATCAATGAAACAATTTTGGTCACCAAACTTCAACATTAAAATATAACATGGGATGATGTCAAGGGCATGTTGAGACAAACCCTCTATTATATCGGCACATAATCAGCAAAAACTTCTCTGAAACCAATTCTGCAGTAACTATTAAGTACCTCAGTAATGTTCACACCTACACACACCAGGCAAAAAAAGGACTGGAGGGGCATTAATGCTAGTTTTCTCCATGTAACAGGCTTATCAGTAATTTTTATTTTCTACTTTTTAGGTATTTCCAAATCTTATTAGTTAGGTAATCCCAAATACTTTCATAATCTCGGTGGGGGGAGGGAATTACATGTAATAAGTATATGTAAATCTTTAAAATAAAACATTAATTTCAGAATATCTAGTTGTATTAATACTAGCCACTCATCCCCCACACCTTACCCATGAGAAAACTAAGACATAGAAAGATTCATTTTTATAAAATGAGTCACATCATATGTATGTATGTAATCTGTTTTTATACTCAAGAAGTAATCCAGCATCTGGAAAGTAATCTAGAATCTGGGAATCAACAAGACCTTTGTGTTCAGTTCTACTAACTTGGTAAGAATCTGACCCTCAAGCAAATTTATTTACTCTAACCAAGCCTCCATTTCTCCATTTGCAAAATGGGAATGACAAAAGACAATTCAGAAGATTAAATAGAACAAGTTATATAAAGTACTGAACATGGTCCCTGGTACAGAGCAAGCATTTCTAAAACGTTAACTGTTTGTATGTAAGTATTTCCTCAAAGCAATAGATTCTTTCACACAGGACTTTAGCTGTATGAAATGAATATAATGGAACCATTTCAACACGGGCTACATTTTTTTTTTGCTATTACACACAATGCTGTAATACATTATGATGCCATACATACCTTTGACAGCTTCTCCAATTATTTCCTTGTTTGTGTGTGTGTTTGCTCAGAAATGCCCAACTCTTTGTTACACTATGGACTGTAGCCTGCCAGGCTCCTCTGCTCATGGAATTTTCCAGGCAAAAATACTGGAGCGGGTTTCCATTTCCTTCTCCAGGGGATCTTCCTTACCCAGGGATCAAACCTGCATCTCCTGCGTTGGCAGGTGGGTTCTTTACCACTGTATCACCTGGGAAGCCCAATTATCCGCTTAGTAAATATTTTTAGATGTGGAATTACAGGGCCAAATAGCATATATGACTTTTCACTGCAACTTAAAAAAACCACACAATTTCAAGTTCATCATAAAAAATTTTTGAAAAAACAGATGTATGGAGAGGAAAAGTGAAAATTTCTCCTGCTCGCCCCAAAAACACCCATGCACCCTCTGTCCTTCTATATGTATTTATAAATACACACAACCACACAAAGCTATTTTTGTTTTCGGTCTTAAGTCATACCACACATATTGTTTCGCACTTTGTTTTTCACATATTTCCTGGACCCCTTTCGAATGCCAATACATACAAATCTACAGGCACACACACTTATGCTACATGGTATGGATATACCATCATTCATTTAATCATTCCTCTATTGATAGAAATTAAAGTTTTTTCCAGTTTTTACACTAAAAACAATACTGCTTTGAAAAGCTTCCTATATAAATCTTATGCACAGAGCAAGTCTATCATAAAGTTTCTACCTTGAACTCTTGTCATGATTGAACATTATTTTTAATTATTACCCATCTGATGGATGGGGAAAGGGCACCTCAATGCTTTGAGAATCAGTTCATGTTTCGTCCGAGCTATTTCTCTTCTCTTAACTGGCCATTCATGTTTCTTGCCCAAGGATTTTTTCTTAATCACTTTATGTCTCATAGATAATTAACACTTTGTCTACTGTATGTGCGGGAAATATTTTTCCCCATCTCTGACTTTTAACCATTATGGTTCTTTTTAAAAAACATACAAAGTTTTATATTTTTAGTGCTGAACCGCTCAATCTTTTTCTTTATAGTTTCTTAGTTTTTGCTTCCTGAAGAAGCCTTCCTCATTCTATCAGCATAAAAGTATTACTCTCTGAAATCATTTTAGAAAACATTTACAGTAACATATATAACACATATAACATTCTCTGTTCCCTATACAAGAATTAAATTTTGACTTTGGAAAAAGTGACCCATATGGAGAGTTGAATTTTTCCTCCCCAAATCATACTAGCCAACCAGAAAACCTAGTTTACATATCTGAATCCACTCACATCTATCAACTGTTTAGTTTCACATGCAAAAAGTATTTTTGATTAATTTTTCATAAGTTGAAAAAAAGTCTCTGAGAACTTAAAGAAATTAGCCTTTTTCAGTGAGAAAAAATACTTTTCATACATGCATCAATAGACTTATCTTGATACAGGGCAGTAAAACCTGCTTAAGTGTATACTTAGGTCAGAATTTTATTTACAGGTAAAGAATCCGAGGCCTGAAGAAGACAATGTTTTAAAAATCAGGTTTAAGAAGTCTGTGTGAGTGTGTAGGGGAGAGCAGTGGGAGTGAAAGAAAGTGGAGGGGAGCAGATGAGAGAAGGCGGCAGGAAGGAGGGCTTCCCAGACGTGGGGTGTGCGCTGGCCCTGGGAGACTGGACAAGCTGACTGCGGAGACCCAGGTGGAGAGTACGCTCCAAGTGAAGGATGGAGTGAGGGTAAAGCAAAGGAGGCAAGACACCCAAGGCCACATTCAACACCTGCAAGAAGGCCTGGAGGTACCAGGTTCCTGGCAGAAGTCCTGGACGGCCATCTGTCCACACTGTGGTTCCCTCTGAAGAGAAGCACTTGCCCACAGGCCCCCCCGAGATTTCCCCCATCTCACTCCACCACCACTGAGGGCTGTGACCGGAAGGACTTTAACTGAGAGCAGCCCTGAGATACGAGCCAGCCCTGAAGTCCACCCCCTAGTGTGAGCTTTTCCCCCAACTCAGCAGTTGGTAGAGGAATCTGTCACTGAAAATGCAGACCAAGGGAAGCCATGAGGCAGCAAGGCTAGGAGCCCTGAGGAGGACCAAGACCCTCAAGTGACAGTGACGGGGCTCGTGCCCTTCACCTCCTGGGACCTTGGGTTCCTTCGCTGTGAACCAGGGTGAGGGGAGAGAGGGTCCTCCATTGTGTTTAAGGAATTTTCCAGAAAGCTCTAGATTTTACCAGTCTGTGAGTCTATAATTCAATTTCCATGGAAAAGAACCTCCGTAGAGCCCTACTTTTTCATTTTGCACCAGAGAAATTCTTGGCCAGTGCTCAAGCTAAGTACACTTGGACTAATGTGCCTAAGGCAATTAAGTCCAAATACTTTTCTAATAATATTGCAACAGTTCATCTCACATTAACAAACACTTCTAGACCTTCCGGACTTGTCTTGCTTAGCCCAGCTGTAGAAACACCCCTTATCTCTGGTTACAGGTGGAGAGGGGGCTGAGTCTGCTAAGATTATGATGCAGATTAGCAGCACCTGGGTGCGCTGTGGCAACAGAGGACATGTGTCAGTCTGGCTTCCTCGGGCATCCCTTATCCGTGCCCGCCTCCACCCCCACATCCCTAATGCCACACTGCACAAAAGGGCTGCCTCTGCGCCAGCTGTGCTAAGGACAGAACTCCCATCAGGCTCTCTACCCCACCGCTTCCTCTGTTCTTACTTTGCACAGACGGCCCTTCTGGCACAACCTCTTGGCTCCTCTCTCCTGTGGATTCATCCCACACCAGCTCCACGTTCCCCCTGCCCTCACTTCTACGGTGCCCTGCAGAGGCCCCTGGGGACACAACTCCCTGCCTCTCTCACAAAACACCGTCCGCCTTCTAGTCTGCCTGGCTTTTTTTTTTTTTTAATGGAGAGGACACCAAAATAAGAGAAGGGCTGGCCTTGTTTTCAAGACCAAACCACCATCTGCACCACCCTCCTTAAGTCATCAGCACTGCTCTCTACTGCCTGTGAGACGTCCACACCAGGGCCCGAGGCACTCCTGCTGCCAGGGATCTCGACCCCAGCCAGGGAGGGTATGGAGCTGGGAGGGCTGGGGGCAGCGCAGCCACGGTTGCTGCAGACCCCAGCCAGGAGGCAGCTGTGGCATGCAGACCTGGCCTGTGTCCTTGCTGTTTCCAGGAAATTCCTGAATGAGCGCACTGATTTCCTAGTCAGATCCCCCACTGGTGTGGTTCCAGGCCTTGTCTCCCATCCAGGCCTCCAATTTTGTCTCCCTCCTTTCTCTGTCTGAGCACCTGGCCTTGCCCCCAACTCACCAGGAAGGCAGTATGAGTTGCTATCTTGTCTCCCATATCCATCTATCCACACCAATCACTATTCCCATTTCCTGGAGAGAGATTCTTTTACCCATTCTTCTCTCTTCTCCACCCACACACAGACTCTATCTGGGACCAAAGAAGTCTAATTCTAAACCCAAGGGACCCACCTCATTCCTGCCCACCCTACCCTGGCCCACTAAGTCCCTCCCACCCATCAAGGAACCACTGCTCTTCCAACCGAGGCCCCAGTCAAGAGAGTCTTCTCTTCTTTACCCTCCAAACCTCTTATCTTCAGTTTTCCAAGTCCTGTAGACTCCCACCTCACACCTCAGCATTTCTTTCTGACTTCACCCCTTGCCTCAGCCTCCAGCCTACATGGCATTCAGCTACCAGACTAGTCTTCTTTAAAATACTACTCTCATCATGTCACCATTTTGCACAAAGTCCTATCATGTTTCTGTGTCTCTAATCTCCTGGGCCTTCAGGACCCAATATGCCCCAGCCCCCCTGTCTACTCAACCTTATTTCCAGTTACTGTAAAGTGTTCCAAATACTCTGGTTGGTTGTAGGAGGCACTGGCTCACGTGCAAACCATCCTCCTTCCACCTCCATTTCTGAAGCACCCCATTCTGGACACGCCTTCCCCTCTCTCCTCTGACTTGTCAAATCCTAGCATACTTCATGAAGGCAGTGACGCCTGAACTGAAGCCCTACTTCCTTCTGGACAGCTCTAGTCCCTCAGGTGACCTCCTACAACATTTACACCACCCAAATAACCAAAGAAAACAAATCCTCAACCAAAAGGAGACTGAGTTCCAAAATTCATCAGTAAATCAAATGTCTAAAATTCCAGATCCATTTATCCTGAAGGAAAAAAAAAATGGGAAATAGGTTCATAGGCCCACAAAACTTATGCAGTCCACAATATAACTTCTATGGTACAAGTTTTCCAAACGGTATAGAACCACTATAATTCACTCAAAAGACTGAAGGCAAAAGGAGAAGGGGAGTGGCAGAGAATGAGATGGTTAGATAGCATCACCAACTCAATGGACATGAGTTTGAGCAAACTCTGGGAGATAGTGGAGGACAGAGGAACCTGGCGTGCTGCAGCTCACGAGGTCACAAAGAGTCAGATATGACTTAGCAACTGAACAAAAGAAAAACACATTCTGAGCTCAGATAATGTCAGGACCCTAGAATGAGGGCCACACTCCAGAAAAGGGCAATTTTAGAGACCAGGAAGCCAAAGGCTCAGGGGGTAAATCCAGACACTTTTCACCCCTCTGCCCCAAGAAGTCTTCTAGAGTCTGAACTCCAGTTTCCAATCCCGCCCAAGGACATGAGTGCTTTAATTCATGTGTGAAATTTTTTCATTCAACAGAAGCAAGCCCCTGGAAACGTACAGAGGAACTGGGTCTCCGGGCCCCAGACACACAGGAGTCCAGGTGACAGAGGAACGCCTCCTCCCAGGACCGCTGCAGGCAGGAGAGATTGCTGCAAAGACTTCCAAGCATTGCCACAGGAAATGGCAGCGGGGAGAACGTGGGAAACTTGTTATTGTGTCTGGAGAATGGAGCAGGGCACACAGATAATGTCTAATTTTAGCATGTGTAGGAATCTGGTGGCCACTCTCAGGGGGACTAGGTTTTAAGGTCAGGGGGGAAAAAAGCTATTTATAGCCAAAATCACCCTGAAAGCAAATGCCCAACATGGATGCGAGCATCTCCAGGGCTCCTGCTTGCCTGCAGCGTTTACTTCATATTCGTTTACTATTAAGCCTCTGTGACTCGAGTACACATTAACAGAAGTATTTGTTGTGAGGATTAAGGTGGAAGGTGGTTAGTTTTCTGAAGTGAGTTGAGAACTGGATGAGCCCCATGGAGCACGGAAAAATCTGGTTGAGAACTCTGGCATTGAAAAGACCCAGCTTCGGATCTCTGGCCCACTGCTTCTTACTGGCATGTGACTGTGGACAAGTCACTGCAAAAAGCCTCTTTTTTCTCATATGTAAATAAAATGGTGATAATAGTGCCTACCTCAGAGGAGCTGCTGGGAAAATTAAGAAATAACATTCAAGGGACTTCCCTGGTGATTCAGTGGTTAAGACTCTGTGCTTCCAAGGCACAGAGTAGATTTGATCTCAGGTCAGGGAACTAAGATCCCACATGAGGTGCCACTAAAAAATTTAAAAGACAAACAAAAAACAAAAAAAAAGAAAAGAACATTCAGCATATGTAAATTATTATTCTCAGCATCCCAGCAAGCATGCTACTGCTGCTGCTGCTAAGTCGCTTCAGTCGTGTCCGACTCTGTGCGACCCCGTAGACAATGGCAGCCCACCAGGCTCCTCCATCCCTGGGATTCTCCAGGCAAGAACACTGGAGTGGGTTGCCATTTCCTTCTTCAATGCATGAAAGTGAAAAGTGAAAGTGAAGTCGCTCAGTCGTGTCCGACTCTTAGCGACCCCATGGACTACAGCCTACCAGGCTCCTTTGTCCATGTGATTTTCCAGGCAAGAGTACTGGAGTGGGGTGCCATTGCCTTCTCCGCCAGCAAGCATGAGCACATCTTTTTCACCCACACAGACTTGGCTGGAGTTGACCCCACCAGCCATGGTACCAAAGATCAAACAGACAGACTTCTCAATCACTTGAGCTAGACTGTCTGGTCTGACCTCAGGTTTATTTCAGGCAGCTGTGACCATTAAGAATGACAAACACAGGAGCAAAGCAGAAAACTGGCAAAGTCTATGCATCATAATACAAAATGAAAAAGCAGAATTTGGTATGATGTGTATACATCAAACATACCTACGCAAAAAGTACATACAACCAACAGGATCCCAGGAGGCTATGGAGACTAAGTATTAATAGTCAGTGCTTCACTGTAAATTATCTTAGCTTTTAGTGCAAAGCTGGTTAAAAAGATCATTTTTAAAATGAGGGCACTAAATGAGACCTGCTGTTTTACTAACCTTTTTTTATGTCTCTTCCGCAGGCTGGCCACAAGATTCTAACAGATGATGTTTAACAGTAATTGTTTGATTCCATATACTATTGTTCCATTTCAATACGGATCCAAATTTTACCCAACAATCCACATTTACAAAGAGTTCATAATAATATTATGAAATCAAATCATTGCTGCAGGTGAGATAATGATAAGCACAGCTAAGTGAAGAAGAAACAATCGCTTGCTTAATTTGGATAGTAAGGGCACTCGTATTCAAGGTCAATCTCATTCTAAAGGTATTGAGCATGTTCAGTTTGGGGAATGATGCCTGATGCCAGCTCTAGTAACAATGTCTAGAGTCAGACCAATCGTGTCTCAGAAATTCCTATTATGTCATTCACAGCCAATCAGAACTTGGCATTGGCATGAACCCATACAGACTTGCAATTCCAACAAAAGCAAGGAAACTTGATGTCTTGGGTAGTTTGTGTGTCCTTTTCCTGGGTAAAGGTGTACTTTCTGTGAAGCCTTTCGAAATGCTAAACATGGTGCCCTGGCTCCCGTGGGTTCCGTTGCCGATCCAGGTTGGAACCATCAGCCTCAGTCAGTCCAGCTCCAAGCAGCAGCCTGTGGTGGGACAACTGACCAGCCAGCCCTGAGCACCTTCTTAATCCCAGCTCTCACAGGGCAGACGCACCTTGGGATGGGGCGGAGGGGAGCTGTGCCAGAGAATCCTAGGAAACATGAGCACGCAGATGACTCAGCCATTCCTCCCCATCTTGGGGTTTAGCACAATGGAGGAGGGAATGGAAGAGATTTAATTTGAAAAAATTCCCCTAAATATGCATGCGCCCCCGCCCCAACCCCAGTATCTACCATGAAATTGAGACTCACTGGTCTAAATCAACTCAGAATATCAGGAACGCATTACATATACTTAAATACACACACACGTACATACACATGCAGAGAAAAAGGTGATGGATTCACCAGAAACTAAGTTGGAGAGAGACACAGTATCGGCTATTCCTGGGCACCAGGAACTTGTTAACCCAGTCTACACAGAATGCGTCACCCTAGGGGCAGGTTGCTTTGTAAGAGATTAATGCTGTGTATCAACATGAAAGGAAAAAAAGGCCAAGCTCCACCAAGATTACTTCAGATATTTTCAATGAGGACTCACAGGTGGGCCCACTGCTTCCGCAGGCACGGGACACGATCAGACCGAGTTCTGCTCCTGATCTTTAGCTCATCTGCCTTCACTGCTTGCCCCGTGAGTTGTGGCCACATCTCCTGGGGCCGGTGCCACCCTCCCCAACACCCATTCCCACCCCTACCCCAGACCCCACAGTCGGGGCCTCCAGAGCTGCGCATTCCTGAATATCTGTTTCACTGCTGTCTAAAGGCCTGAAACAGGACAGAAGACAAAAGACAAGGAGAATGAAAAAGAAACTTGGATGCACCAAGTAACAGGAGAAACAAGGCTGTTTCTCAGCCAATCAAGGAAAATAAGCGCAAGAAGCATTTCCTAACCAGAAACATGAGTACACAGCATGGTATCACGCTGTCCAATCTAAACCTGGAGCACTTTAAACCTGACGGCCGTACTGGGGCTCCAATTGACGTTTCAAAGAATTGAATGCTGTAAAGTTGTGATCTTGATATTTTCCTCTTCACAGGTCCAATAATTGCCTAACAGCAGTGTCCAGCCCTTTCCCAGATGATGAGTGCTGAGTTTGTTGTTGGGTTTTTTCTTCTAGCTTATGTGGTCCTCAGATAGTCCTCTCGGCCAAAGCGAAATGCCAAAACAGGAGCAGAACTTTCTGGCCATCCTCAAGCAATCAGGATCCCATCAAACCCCACTCAGATAACTCAACACCTAAAAATACACTGCCTGGGCCAGCTGAGGCTCCCAGGAAAGAACCTCCACTCAGGAGAAGCCTCGCTGGGTCGGGGTTTTCTGATTCATTAAATGAGGGTCATGATGGAGAAACCCTCCCCCTCAGATTGTTGGGAGAAAGAATAAATAGGCTAGCCCTTCATAAACTGGAAACTTTGGGCACATTATTTAATTAACCACACTGCACTCTCCCCCTGGATATAATGGAGTAAAGTATACCAAGGTAATATCACCCCTTGTTCTTAAAATAACCTGTTTGGCTGATATTCTATTTAAAGATGTATCATGGTTATTCTTCTCTCAAGAAAATTCAGGGTTTTTTCCCCTCCAAAAACTCTGTGACAGTCATTTACATTTCCATAATAAAAAGTATCATTTATGTATAGAACAGTATTTGCCCCAGGCAACTAAAAAGCAGGAGAGTTATTTCTGGGAGGAAAGGAGGGCCATGAGCCAGAGATCCAAGAGATACAGACCTGAGTCAAAAACAACAGTTCACTTTTACATGGCTCTAAATACCGTACCAACAATACCTCATTTACGTCTGACAACCCACTGAGGTAGGTACTAATACTATTTCCATGATTTACAGGTGAAGGAAAAGACCAGAAGTGGTTTCCAAGATAACAAAGCTACTTATTAGCAGAGCTAGGACTCCAAGGCCATGTTCTTCACCACTGTACCATACTGCCTCGCTCAGCTTTTTGCAGAGACCAATTGACCCCGGGTCAACAGCAGCTTTCCACAGGTGCTCCGAGCTTCAAAAAAGAGTTCCATCCAGTCCGTGTTCACTGAGCGCTGGCTCTAGACCAAGCTCAAGAGCGTCACTCTATCTGTCCAGGGAGTATCCACCCCAGGCTGTGTCTAAAGACAACTCAGGAAAGCGCTGAAAAGTGCTTAAAAACAAAACACTGCAATAATGCATAGAATGGGCTGTAAAATATTCTACTGTTCCAGGTTCCTCAAAGCCTGTCTGGGATAACAATTAACTCATTAAGAACATATGCTCCAGGGTGGAGGGACTTTCATATGGTATAACAAACCTCTTTCAGCAGAAAACCACCAAGCAGGCCACAAGAGCTTAACGCACACGGTCAACCACGGCTTCTATGCGTGCCAACAGGAACACAGTCCTTACAAATGGCAAGCAGGTAAGGACTACAGAGAAATGGGGCGATATGCAAATAGAATCCTGATAAATGAAGGGGACAATGCAAACTAGTAACCACACTGTGTGTGTGTTAATCACCTCAGTCGTGTCCGACTCTTTGTGACCCCATGGACTGTAGCCTGCCAGCCTCCTCTGTCCATGGCGTTTCTCAGGCAATAATACTGGAGTGGGTTGCCATTCCCTTCTCCAAGGGATCGTCCCTACCCAGGGATCAAACTCAGATCTCCTGCATTGTAGGCAGATTCTTTACTGCCGGAGCCACCAGGGAAGCCTCACACTGAAAACACAATGCTTAAAAAATGTATGTTTGAAATGCTAGAGTGATATAGAGTTTAATTCTCTTCTATGGAGATAAATACAGATACACACACACATATATACATACACATTATATATACAAAGATGTGGGTGTGTAACTGTGTGTTTAAAGTTTTTCACAAATATTTTAAAGTCTATTAACCCTCCAGGTACCTGAAACAGCAGCTCGTCTCAATGCGGCACTCCCGGCCCAGCTCACAACACCCAGCCCAGCATAGACTCAGCTAGGCCACTGGCTCAGATGCTAGGCAAAGTGACGGAGGCGATACTGAAGAAGAGGAAGGTGGTGGCGGAGTCACAAAGGGAAGAAGGGAGCAAGGGGCAGGTGGCCTCTGGCAGGGGAGGCAGGCCCCGGGTAGGGTGGGAAGAACCTGAGTTTCCAATTCAGACTGTGTGCAAACCCTAGCTCGGCCCCTCACCAGCTACATGACCTCAGCCAGGTTACACGATCGTTCTGAGCTTCAGTTTTTCATCTATGAAATGGGAAAAATAAAGTCAAACTCAGAGCATCTGTGTGGGGAAGAAGAGAGTTCTACACTGGCTCCTGTACAGGCTTCTCTTCACATGGCCAGACCCCTTCCTTCCCTGACCAAAGTCAGTTTCCTTGTCTGCCAAGGGGTGACGGTAACAACAGGATGTCTGAGGACGAGTGGAAAGCTTTTGGCAATGGATCTGTCCATGGTGGCCCTAAACAAACACTGGTTGTCAATGTACCCTGGGTATGTGGGGTAACGGGAACAACTGTGGGCTTCATTAACATGGCACATAAGAAAAAATGTATCATATGGTGGCAGCATCACTGAGGGGGGCCTTCCCAGATGCTGCTAGTGGTAAAGAACCCACCTGTCAATATCGGAGACAAAAGAGACACAGGTTCTGCGATGAACATTGGGGTACACGTGTCTCTTTCCCTTCTGGTTTCCTCAGTGTGTATGCCCAGCAGTGGGATTGCTGGATCATAAGGCAGTTCTATTTCCAGTTTTTTAAGGAATCTCCACACTGTTCTCCATAGTGGCTGTACTAGTTTGCATTCCCACCAACAGTGTAAGAGGGTTCCCTTTTCTCCACACCCTCTCCAGCATTTATTGCTTGTAGACTTTTGGATCGCAGCCATTCTGACTGGCGTG
>NW_011494943.1:14676736-14677524 GCF_000754665.1 Bison bison bison | reverse complement strand
TGACTGGCGTGAAATGGTACCTCATAGTGGTTTTGATTTGCATTTCTCTGATAATGAGTGATGTTGAGCATCTTTTCATGTGTTTGTTAGCCATCTGTATGTCTTCTTTGGAGAAATGTCTATTTAGTTCTTTGGCCCATTTTTTGATTGGGTCATTTATTTTTCTGGAATTGAGCTGTAGGAGTTGCTTGTATATTTTTGAGATTAGTTGTCAGTTGCTTCCTTTGCGATTATTTTCTCCCATTCTGAAGGCTGCCTTTTCACCTTGCTAATAGTTTCCTTTGTTGTGCAGAAGCTTTTAAGTTTAATTAGGTCCCATTTGTTTATTTTTGCTTTTATTTCCAATATTCTGGGAGGTGGGTCATAGAGGATCCTGCTGTGATGTATGTCGGAGAGTGTTTTGCCTATGTTCTCCTCTAGGAGTTTTATAGTTTCTGGTCTTACGTTTAGATCTTTAATCCATTTTGAGTTTATTTTTGTGTATGGTGTTAGAAAGTGTTCTAGTTTCATTCTTTTACAAGTGGTTGACCAGCTTTCCCAGCACCACTTGTTAAAGAGATTGTCTTTAATCTATTGTATATTCTTGCCTCTTTTGTCAAAGATAAGGTGTCCATATGTGCGTGGGAGAGGGAGAGGGTGGGAAGATTTGGGAGAATGGCATTGAAACATGTATACTATCATGTATGAAACGAGTCGCCAGTCCAGGTTCGATGCACGATACTGGATGCTTGGGGCTGGTGCACTGGGACGACCCAGAGGGATGGTATGGGGAGGGGGGAGGGAGGGGG
>NW_011494943.1:14676327-14676503 GCF_000754665.1 Bison bison bison | reverse complement strand
ACATGTATACCTGTGGCAGATTCATTTCGATATTTGGCAAAACCAATACAATATTGTAAAGTTTAAAAATAAAATAAAAGCAATCCCACTGCTGGGCATACACACTGAGGAAACCAGAAGGGAAAGAGACACATGTACCCCAATGTTCATCGCAGCACTGTTTATAATAGCCAGGA
>NW_011494943.1:14671217-14676227 GCF_000754665.1 Bison bison bison | reverse complement strand
AAGAGACAGATTATACAGAGTGAAGTAAGCCAGAAAGAAAAACACCAATACAGTATACTAACACATATATATGGAATTTAGAAAGATGCTAACAATAACCCTGTGTACGAGACAGCAAAAGAGACACTGATGTATAGAACAGTCTTATGGACTCTGTTGCAGAGGGAGAGGGTGGGAAGATTTGGGAGAATGGCATTGAAACATGTATAATATCATGTATGAAACGAGTTGCCAGTCCAGGTTCGATGCATGATACTGGATGCTTGGGGCTAGTGCACTAGGACGACCCAGAGGGGTGGTATGGGGAGGGAGGAGGGAGGAGGGTTCAGGATAGGGAACACATGTATACCTGTGGCAGATTCATTTTGATATTTGGCAAAACTAACACAATTTGTAAAGTTTAAAAATAAAGTAAAATTTAAAAATAAATAAATAAAATTAAATTAAATTAAAAAAAAAGAGACAGAGACACAGGTTCGATCTCTGGGTCGGGAAGATCCCCTGGAGTAGGAAATGGCAACCCTCTCCACTATTCTTCCCTGGAAAACCTCACAGACAGAGGATCCTGGCAGGCTACAGTCCATGCAGTCACAAAGAGTCGGACACAACCGAAGCATCTTAGCACAGCATCACTGGCAGAAGCGTCGTTGCTGTTTACCTGCTAAGTCATGTTCGACTCTTTCTCGACCCCATGGACTGTAGCCTGCCAGGCTCCTCTGTCCATGGGATTTTCCAGGCAAGCATACTGGAAGGGGTTGCCATGCCCTTCTCTAGGTGATCCACCCGACCCAGGGATTGAACCCATGTCTCCTGCATTGGCAGGCAGATTCTTTTACCACTGAGTCACCTGGGAAGCCCTGGTGGAAGTATCAGTTCAGTTCAGTTCAGTCGTGTCTGACTCTTTGTGACCCCATGAATCACAGCACGCCAGGCCTCCCTGTCCATCACCAACTCCCAGAGTTCACTCAAACTCATGTCCATCGAGTCGGTGATGCCATCCAGCCATCTCATCCTCTGTCATCACCTTCTCCTCCTGCCCCCAATCCCTCCCAGCATCAGTCTTTTCTAATGAGTCAACTCTTCGCATGAGGTGGCCAAAGTACTGGAGTTTCAGCTTCAACATCAGTCCTTCCAATGAACACCCAGGACCGATCTCCTTTAGGATGGACTGGTTGGATCTCCTTGCAGTCCAAGGGACTCTCAAGAGTCTTCTCCAACATCACAGTTCAAAAGCATCAATTCTTTGGCGCTCAGCTTTCTTCACAGTCCAACTCTCACATCCACACGTGACCACTGGAAAAACCATAGCCTTGACTAGATGAACCTTTGTTGGCAAAGTAATGTCTCTGCTTTTGAATATGCTATCTAGGTTGGTCATAACTTTCCTTCCAAGGAGTAAGCGTCTTTGAATTTCATGGCTACAGTCACCATCTGCAGTGATTTTGGAGCCCCAAAAAATAAAGTCTGACACTGTTTCCACTGTTTCCCCATCTATTTCCCATGAAGTGATGGGACCAGATGCCATGATCTTCGTTTTCTGAATGCCGAGCTTTAAGCCAACTTTTTCACTCTCCACTTTCACTTTCATCAAGAGGCTTTTTAGTTCCTCTTCACTTTCTGCCATAAGGGTGGTGTCATCTGCATATCTGAGGTTATTGATATTTCTCCCGGCAATCTTGATTCCAGCTTGTGCTTCCTCCAGCCCAGCGTTTCTCATGATGTACTCTGCATAGAAGTTAAGTAAGCAGGGTGACAATATACAGCCTTGACGTACTCCTTTTCCTATTTGGAACCAGTCTGTTGTTCCATGTCCAGTTCTAACTGTTGCTTCCTGACCTGCATATAGGTTTCTCAAGAGGCCAATCAGGTGGTCTGGTATTCCCATCTCTTGAAGAATTTTCCACAGTTTATTGTGATCCACACAGTCAAAGGCTTTGGCATAGTCAATAAAGCAGAAATAGATGTTTTTCTGGAACTCTCTTGCTTTTTCCATGATCCAGCAGATGTTGGCAATTTGATCTTTGGTTCCTCTGCCTTTTCTAAAAGCAGCTTGAACATCTGGAAGTTCATGGTTCACGTATTGCTGAAGCCTGGCTTGGAGAATTTTGAGTATTACTTTACTAGTGTGTGAGATGAGTGCAACTGTGTGGTAGTTTGAGCGTTCTTTGGCATTGCCTTTCTTTGGGGTTGGAATGAAAACTGACCTTTTCCAGTACTGTGGCCACTGCTGAGTTTTCCAGATTTGCTGACATATTGAGTGCAGCACTTTCACAGCATCATCTTTCAGGACTTGAAATAGCTCAACTGAAATTCCATCACCTCCACTAGCTTTGTGATGCTTTCTAAGGCCCACTTGACTTCACATCCCAGCATACCTGGCTCTAGGTGAGTGATCACACCATCGTGATTATCAGGGTCGTGAAGATCTTTTTTGTACAGTTCTTCTGTGTATTCTTGCCACCTCTTCTTAATATCTTCTGCTTCCGTTAGGTCCCTACCACTTCTGTCCTTTATTGTGCCCATCTTTGCATGAAATGTTCCCTTGGTAGCTCTAATTTTCTTGAAGAGATCTCTAGTCTTTTCCATTCTGTTGTTTTCTTCTATTTCTTTGCATTGATCGCTGAGGAAAGCTTTCTTATCTCTCCTTGCTATTCTTTGGATCTCTGCATTCAGATGCTTATATCTTTCCTTTCTCCTTTGCTTTTCACTTCTCTTCTTTTCACAGCTATTTGTAAGGCCTCCCCAGACAGCCATTTTGCTTTTTTGTATTTCTCTTCCATGGGGATGGTCTTGATCCCTGTCTCCTGTACAATGTCACGAACCTCTGTCCATAGTTCACTGCTCCCTAAAAAATTGTTTCATAACTTTGTGATTCAATGCTTAAAAGTGATGTCATGAAAAAACAGCCTTAGGCCACCAGCTGCCATATTTCACCCTATAACCAGGCCCCCTGTGTCTGGGACTAAGGGCCAGCTCAGGTCATGTGGTGTGGCGAACATCCCAAGGAAAGCAAGCAGGTGGTTAGTCCTCCTGAAGTGACAGGTGAAGAAGTCGGTTCATACATTTTATTTTTACTTTTTATTTATTTTTAAAATGTCCTAATTTTTCTTTTTTTTAGTATAGTTGACATACAATACTATGTTAGTTTCAGGTGTATAGCAATGATTAGACATTTAAACACATTATGAGATGACAGCCATGATAAGTCTAGTAACCTTTTATCACCATAAAAAATAATTACGATATTATTGACTATATTCCTTATGTTGTATATTACATCCCCATGACTTAATTTATAACTGAAAGTTTATACCGCTTAATCCTCTTCTCCCATTTTGCCCATCACATACTCCTTTCCCCTCTGGCAACCACCAGTTAGTTTATTCTCTGTATCTATTTCTGTTTTGTTTGTTTGATTTGTTAGATTCCACCTAAAACTGAGATCATATGGTATTTGTCTTTCTCTGACTCATTTCACTTAGCTTAAAACACTCTAGATCCATTTATGTTGTTGCAAATGTCAAGATTTCACTCTTTTTTATGGTTGAATAATATTCCTGTGTGTGTGTGTGTATCAATTACAAATATCTCCTCCCATTCAGCAGGCTGCCTTTTCATTTTGTTGATGGTTTCCTTTACTGTGCAAAATCTATAGATTTCATGCAATCCCTATCAAAATACCAATGGCATTTTTTCACAGAACTAGGACAAAAAATCCTAAAATTCACATGGAAACACAAAAGATCCCAAATACCCAAAGCAATCTTGAGAAAGCAGAACAAAGCTGGATGTGTCACATCCCCTGATTTCAAACTGTACTACAAAACTGTAATCATCAAAATGGTATGGTACCAACACAAAAACAGACATACAAATCAATGGAACTGAACAAAGAGCTCAGAAATAAACTAACACTTATATGGTCAATTAATGAACAACAAAGGAGGCAAGAATATACAATGGGGAAAAAGACAGCCTCTTCAACAAATGATGTTAGGAAATCTGGCCAGCTACATGCAGAAGAATGAAACTGGACCATTTTCTTATACCAAATATAAAAATAAGCTTCAAATGGATTAAAGACTTTAATGCAAGACCTGAAATCATAAAACTTCTAGAAGAAAACACAGGCAACACACTCTTTGATATTATTCTTTTAGATTCGTCTCCTTAGGCAAAGGCAAAAAGAGCAAAAATTAACAAACGGGTTCACACATTTTAAAGACTGCTGGGCACAGATAACATCAGAAAGCCAGGTACAGTGGCAGAGCTCAAAGCCAACTGGACAGCAAGCAGGGAGATGCTCAGTTTGCTTTGAACCTCGGCCAAGAAGTCAGCAGCAACTTCATCTCTCCTCCTGTTCTTGCCACAAGAAAACTGACAGTAAGGAAAAGAGGGCACCAAACCAAATAAGGCCAGATCACCTCCTCAAAAGGCCACTGACACCAAAGTCCTGACTCTTCAAAAGGTCCTTCAAAATCATCACAGTCTCTGCAGAGAAGCCTCACTGAATTCCACGGCCTCAAAGACAACTGTTACTCCCCCAAATTCGTGGCAGTAAAAATAATGGCAGGACTCATCTCAAATGCTTCCTCCTCAGAAAGACCTTCTTGACTACCTTCTCCAAGAACGTCTGCCCATCCCTTTATTCTCTTTATTTTTCAGAATACTATGTTATATGGCTACTTACTTCTTCCCCTCACAGAATACATCTCTATGTAGGCAGAAACATAGTTTATTTGCTGCTGTGACCCTAGTTTTGTACAGAGCAGACACTTAAAATGTTTACTGGTTGAATGAATGAATGAACACTATATATAATACCTAAGTAACTTGTTTATGTCCTTTTCAGAAAATTTCATACAGTAGAGAAGATTAAACCTGTCATTTACAGTTGAGTATATTTTTAGAAACTGGGCATCAGGTTTTAGCTCCTGAATGTAACATATTATAACTGTTGTTATGAACAAGTGAGATCTAATTTAAAACCCAGATCTTCTTTACTCAGTA
>NW_011494943.1:14651157-14671117 GCF_000754665.1 Bison bison bison | reverse complement strand
CCCAGGAACATAAGCCTTCCTAAGGACTGTGGGCATGGTCCCTCTCCTCTCACAGGACCACTCTGTACCTTGTTTCCGCTCAGAAAATGCATTTCTTTTAGGAAACCTGGTTGTTGTTCAGTCACTAAGTTGGATCCAACTGTTTACGACGCCAGGAACTGCAGTAGCCAAGCTCCCCTGTCCCTCACTACCTCCTGGAGTTTGCTCAAATTCATGTCCACTGAGTCGATGATACTATCTAACCACCTCATCCTCTGCCGCCCTCTTCTCCTCCTGCCCTCAATCTTTCCCAGCATCAGGGTCTTTTCCAATGACTCAGCTCTTCGCATCAGGTAGCCAAAGTATTGGAGCTTTAGCATCAGTCCTTCCAATGTATATTCAAGGCTGATTTCCTTTGGGATTGACTGGTTTGATCTCCTTGCCGTCCAAGGGACTCTCAAGAGTCTTCTCCAGCACCACAGTTTGAAAGCATCAATTCTTTGGCACTCAGCCTTCTTTGTGATCCAACTCTCACATCTGTACATAACTACTGGAAAAACCATACTGTGGACTATACAGACCTGGATGCTGTGTCAAAGATAAGGATCCTTCAGGACAAGGGGAAATATTCTTGAGTGGTGCTGAGTTCTTAGACCTCAATGGCATAAATAAAGGCTCCTCTGCAAGTCACCATCCACTGAGGTGGCGGGAAGGGGTCAGAAGTGGAAATGAAAGAAGTGCTGCTAACAACAGGACTCCAGACCTGCGGCTCCGGGCCTGCCCTTGTGTCAGGCTCCCAGCTTGCCTCATACAGGAAGGCTGTTGGAATGCACATCTGAAGCCAGGACACAAATCCAACAAATGCAGTTTTCTCAAGGTACTTTCTTAAACACATATATTCTCAAATGGGAGAACTCTGAAGTCATGTTATGCCATAATAAAGCAGGCAATGCCTCCTTTAAAACTAATATAACAAGCGATTTACCTAGCAAATTAAAAACCCACTGGGTCAAAGGCTGTATCTGTCTTTCCACTCTAAGGGAAAACACACATAGATAACTAGGGAAATAAATGCAGAGTTGGTACTGCTTTTCTACATAATTTGCCCTTAGACAAAAAGAACCTTCTCCCCAAAGTCCCTAATGGGAAGTACTGGGCCCAGCTCTGCAGGGGAAGGGAGCTACACCTTCCAGAAGCACTACTCTCAGGTCACACGACTTTCTCAGAATGAGGCCTGGCCGCAGCTTTCAGCCCTGTTCAAACTTACTGTCCAACAACCCACAAGGTACATTTTCAAGCCATAGCCTGAACCCTCCAATGAAAAATGGTGTAACAGCAGCAAACTCCCTTCTAAAATTCTCTCCAAAAACTTGCCTCTTACTGTAAATCAAGGGTTTTTACGTCTACATGCAAAACTGATCTGTGTGTACATGTGTGGTTTTCTAGAGAGATCTCATAGGGTTCAGAGACTCAAAAGTGCATGGCCTAAAAGCAGTTAAAGTACCACTTAAAGGGCAGCAGAACTTTTTCCTTTGGGTTATTTTAGGAAACGAGTTTCCCTGATGGCTCAGCAGTAAAGAATCCACCTGCAGTCCAGGAGACTCAAGAGATGCAGGTTCAATTCCTGGGTTGGGAAGATCCCCAAGAGAAGGAAATGGCAACCCACTCCAGTATTCTTGCCTGGGAAATCCCATGGACAGAGAAGCCTGGCGGGTTACAGTCCATGAGGTTGCAAGGAGTCAGACACAATTAAGCATGCAAAGCTTCTCAGAGCCACTGCCAGTTTCTAACAAGTTAGGACCTGCCTGGAGTCAAATACTTTTTCCCAGGAAGTATACCAGGAGTCAGCAGTACTAGCTACCATACTCCTTTTGTGGTGCAGATCCCCCACATTCCTGGGGATGCCTGAGGACAGGCCGCCGGACCTCACAGCTATGACAGCCCCTGAAATCAAGATGGTGAGTCAGCGAGGTCTGCACTGAGGATGCTGATTCCTGAGTTTGCTTTGGACTCCTGGATGTTGACATTTTCCACTGCAAGCCGGTAACACGTCATAATAATTTACTGGGTTTTTGTTTCTTTTTTTTTTTTTAATTCAGAAACACATTATTTTATCCAGCTTTCTAAGCAAGATCAAAATTAATGTTGAGTCTTCAATGCTTCAGTACATCACTCAAGATACAGGACACATCTCCATAGAAACTTTCCTCCCAGGCAAGTTTTATCTTCGACTGAGCATTTCTACATCAAAATGTAACCCTAAAGTCATTGTTTCCACTGGTCTCTGACCCTCTCAACACACTGTGTCCTAGATTAAAGAATTTTCAATATTCTGTAAGAATTAATACTTGTACATTTGCCCTCCCATTTAAAAATTATTTTTTTTAATTTTTGTTTTAATAAACTTGTTCTCTGTGAGGTTTTTCTAACATGGAAATTTAAATATACTACAGATTACATAAACTCTCCACTTCCGTCAGTCCCAGATGCTGGACCTGCTGATCACACACCGTTTGTTTCTACAAGCCATGGAAGAAAGTGACTTTGTTACTCTAAAATCTCATTGTCATTTCACGTGTACCCAGTTACCAATGTTCTTTCACGCAATGGCAATTTTTGGTCTTTCTTCCAAAAATGTGACCAAAGGTACAATGAAAGGCTGAAAATTACTGTTTTCTGCTTGTTCTCCTGGACTACCATCTCCCTCTAGCATTTCTTCTAAACCAAAAGGTACCATTGTATTTGGAAAATAATCAAGTTTTTAGAAAAAGGTACCTTTACGCTATTATTTCCAGAATGACTTAGATAACACCAAAGGGGAAATTACCATCTGCTGAGAAAATTGTAAAATAATTTCTAATTCTGTTTGCTATAATTTGACAATTCCATCTTAAATAGTCTAGAAAATGTACCATTGTGAGATGTCTCAAAGCCATTATCCTAATTGAAATCTATTTAAATGGACTAGTCAGTTTCTTTTCAAGTCACATAAAAGCACACAGACCAAAGATCCTGCCTATTAAATCAAGGGGGGATGGTATGCCTGTAAAGTACATGTTGCCAAAGGAGTAGGATTTTAACCTCAAATACCTCAGCCATCTATCATGGCATATGTAAGCGGTGGTCTAGAGAGCTTCACAGGCCGACATACATGCAAAATGAAGTACTGAACAGCCCTCCTTTTTAAAAAATCGAAGTCAGGAAGAGCAGACATGTTCTGTTCATCAGGCTGGTTTTCACTCCCAAGTTTTTGTTTCCCACATGTTTTACTGTTTTCTTTAAACAGTAAACAGACCTTTCACTTCTCTGCATTCATAGAAAAGTGGAATGGAGAATCCCAAACAGTTGACGGGAATGCACTGCATTTTTTGGATAGCTTTCCATTAAAATGGGACAGAGGAGGAGGGAGGTAAACTGATCGGGGTCCCAGGTACAATGGGGAGAAGGAAAACATAGGGGCTGGCGAGAAATAATTCACCTTCGGGAAACAGAGCCAGGGCCATAACTTCCTCTGTATTTACAATCCACGGTGCTGACTCTTCATTAATTTTAGATGAGTTTCACGGTAGGTTTTTTGTAATTACCAACAGCTTGCATTCTAGCACAGGAGCCGGCTCTATCAATTAAGAGATCCAGTTTCCTAAGCAGAGCCTCCCGGATCACATGCCCACCTTCACATGAAGGTGTGTGCTGCCGGGGAGCTACCGAATCCTCAGAAGTAGCAAGAGAAGAAGACCTTCCTCCAAGACCCCTTTCAGGGCCAGATCCCTGACCCCCTAGAATGCTGGGGGAGAAATTCAGAGAGGGGAAGAAACTCAAACTACCAAAGGTAGATGATGATCACCTTTGACTGTAAATGTAACAGGGTTCTGCTATAATAATGCACGTCACCAGTGCTGTCATATATTGGTCCGCCCCTGGAAGAACGGTCTTTTTTTTTTTTTTTAAACTTTTTGGCTGCACTGCATGGCATGGGGGAATCTTAGTTCCCCAACCAGGGATCGAACACAAGCCAAGCCCCTGGTAGTGGAAGCAAAGAGTCTCAACTGCTCGACCACCAAGGAAGTCCCAAGAACGGTCCTTCTGAAAGCAATTTCTTCTGTCTTTTCTGCCTCTAGCAAAACTAGAATAAGGAATATAAAACAGAATCATACTTTCATAAGCAGAGCTCATATCCTAGGACACACATGAGGTCCACAAGGAAAGAAGGGAGCCAGTGACAGTGAGGGCAGGTGTGGGTTCCTGACCAGTTGGAGGCTGCAAGAGGAGATTGCTGGACTTCAGGCTAGCAATGGTAAGCTGAGACCCAAGGGGCAGAGTCAAACAAGGCTGCAAGGCTCAGACTCCCAGTTCTCTTTCTACTTCAGGGCCCCCTTTCTGGCTGCAGACCAAGAATCACCAGACCCAACAGAAAAGCCCACGAGAGGGAAAAGATTAACTTAGAAGGCATTAGGATAAAAACAGAAGGAAGAAAAGGTGGTATAAAAGAGATAAACCCAAGAAAAGAGAAGCCCTGTGAGAATTTAGGGGGTTGAGGGGGGAGACTGGGGCACTGATTAAAAGAAACTGACTAAGGAAACCAAGGAGAAGATGTCTTGGTATAAGACACCTGGTTCAGAGGACAACTTTATCAGTGCTCTCCACAAAGGACACCTTAAGGATCTGAGGAGGGCAAAGAGGCCAGTAGTGAGGAAAGAGAATCTCAGGGGTCCAGGCTAGCCTGGCATGACTGGTGAGGAGAAGCCAGGCTTGCACACACAGACTCCCACCCGCTGGGACCCTGGAGCCTTTGTTCCAGGTTCTCCCTCTACTCTGAATTGGTCCCTCCTTTCTAAAAACCTGGCTTCAGAGCTTTTTAGACGAAACATAAAGCAACTTTAGAGCTGGAGCTCTTCCTTAACCTGATAAAATCAACACCCCGGCCCACCACCACCATCACTGTCACTGCAGCCAACGCACATGCGCAAATACCCACAGGATTTCACATTCAACTCGTGAGAAGGCAGAGACTTCTCCCTTCCCCAGCCCAAAGTTAAAAACCCTGGCTGAAAGAACTCAGTGCACTGTTCCTAGTAAGGGGGGTGGTAGTGTCTTGATCCACACCCCTCTGGTTGGTGGGTGCAAGCTCTGTAGGCCATCCGAGAAGGCTGAGGTTCTGCTCTAGCAAGACGACACTGGTCTAGCACCTCCCAAAGCGCCACCAGGACTTTGTGCTCCTGGAACCAAGACCTTACTGGGAAAACAGCTGGTTACTTTCTAGACACTCCACAAATAGCCCCAAAATGGAAAAACAAATGAAAATTCCAAAACATACTTTAGTTAAAAAAGAAAAAAAGAAAAACTGGCACGCTGGCTTACAAACTATTACCCTGGGAAAAGAGAATCTAACCACTTTTTAGGGCTTCCCTTGTGGCTCAGCCGGTAAAGAATCCACCTGCAATACGGGAGACGTGGGTTCAATCCCTGGGTTGGGAAGATCCCCTGGAGAAGGGAAAGGCTATCCACTCCAGTATTCTGGCCTGGAGAATTCCATGGACTGTATAGTCCATGGGATCACAAAGAGTCAAGCAGGACTGAGCGACTTTCACTTTCAACCATTTTATAATTAAGAATTTATCAGGTTCAACTGCTATTCAAATACCAGCTTTTAAGATTTTTGAAATGCCATCTTTAAAAAAAGAATGGCAAAGTGGGTAGGGACTTCCTTTAGGAGATTCACAGAAGACTGGCACTCACGGAGAGTCCAGGCCTGCCCAGTGGCAGTCCCCAAGCACAGCCACTGTCTTCTGAGCAGTGTCATCTGCTGAATGCTCAAGGGATCCTTGGAGGATCAGCCCACACTAACTCAATATAGGGATAACCTATTTGATAAGCCCTTTCTCAAGCCTCAAAGAATCTGGCCTGAAATCATCACAGTTTCCAGGCTTCCCACTTGTCTGGCCGGACCACTCAGTCCCTTAGCAACAGCATCACACCACTGAGAGATACTGATGTGACCCCCCCAACCACAGGCAGGAAAAGGGGCCGACAGGGCTGAACCACATACCTGCCCCTGTCTCACTGTTGCCAAAACAAGAAACCAAAAACCTCTCATTCATGCTTCAAGTACCAATTTGCTCACCTGTAGAAAAGAACTCCTAAAACAGAAAAATGTGGCCAAAAAAAATACTCCTTTCTTCCTGAGCACTCAACACTAACCAATTACCGGAGCCCACCTGCTCTGTGCTCACTCAGCGCAGAGGTGGGTGAGAGGCCAGGAGACTCTGCTGCTGCGCTTGGGAGGAGCCCAGGGGAGGCAGGACAGCATTTCTGGGAAGGGAAATTGAAGTTAACAGGCCAACAACTCTGACAGATAACATAGAAAGATTAAAATTCTCATCAAGCCCCAGTAGTGGGAAGTTTTAGAAAACAGTTAAGTCGGCAATTTCTGGAAGATTTCTTCTTAGCTGCGGGTCAAAAATGTATATACTTTAAACATGTCTTACATTTTAATTTGTGAGATTAACACTCTGGCATTATAAATTTACATAGTTGGAAGAACCTCTTGACCATCTGCCCCAGAAAACCCTGGGCCCTGGACTTGTTCCCTGTGCTGCCAAAAATGACTCTTACCACCTAATCCAGAAACTCAAATTGTGCTTTTTTCCTTCTATGAGATTTTCGTACCACAAATCAGACCTAATGAAATAAAATTTCACTGCAGGCTATTAAGCCTCTGCCAACACCCCTCTCGATCACAGTCAAGCCTTAAGACAAAAGCTCAAATGACCAAATGAGTTTGATTTCAGGCTCAGAGCATGATCAATAGTCATTTCTGTTGGGAGTTTTAGCCTTAAAAAAAAGATTAATGTTCCTGCTTTACTATAACCTACCCTTCAGAATCGAGTACCACTCATCACCTCCCCACAGACATTAGCCTACCCTGGGAAATTAAAACGAAAGCAACTCCTTTCCCCTGGGCTTTCCACCACTCTTGACTTATTTTCCACTTCGATCTTGCCTGTGAACTTAGCCAAAGCCCGCAGCTCCACCTTCCCTGAGGACGGCTCCCTTCAGACTTCCTAGCACAGGTACTAGGAGACCCCACTATTTCTATCCTGAACTTGAGTGGAGGAATGGGAAACCGATCAGGGGCCACACAGACTAGTCACTGCCCTGGGCTAATGTTCCCGAGGTCACTAACGGACATCTGGACACGAGGACACGGACGGCCTCCCTTCCAGCTCAGGTGAGGAGCAGGTCCCTCAATTTGATCAAAGGAAGCAACAAAATGAGGTAGGAGATGCTCAGCCCAGTGACTGCAGGGTGGAGAGCAGGCACCGTGGAGCCGGCCTCCCTACCCCGAGCTCTCTGCCTATTGCTGGCCGCAGCCACAGGTCCCCTTGCTGTCTGCATGGCTTCCCCCTGTCCTCGCTGTCAACCACCTTTTCCTCATTTGTCACCGTTAGGTCCCAGCAGGACCGCACACACACACACATACACACACTTCCCTTTACCTGCTCTCAGAGGTAAAATGATCAGCAAGGTAGGGTTAGAATCTACCACATGGTCCACTCTGAATGGAATTCACCTTATACAAACATCTGCTTGGTCCACTACACCTGCCAGGAGGCGTGTTTTAAAATCTATGAAAAAAAAAAAAAATCATTGCCTCCTCAGTCTGGCAGGCAGAGTCCTACAGTGACATAACCTGGCCTCTACTCTATCATCATTGAAACGTTCCCCGCCAGCCTTCCACGATCAGGGCACGCAGTGAATCTCGCAGAGGGTTTTCTTTTAGAGCCAGGTGTACCCACACTACCTGGCTCTATTCTAATCCTCCCTCCCCACCAGATCATAGTTACCCGGCTGAGCTGTTCAGGCTTCCAGGGCATGGAGGTATCACCTGCTCACCCTCCACCAGTGGCGTTCTCAACCAGCTGATGCCAGTTCCCACTTGGGAGTTCCTGGGCACCACTTCAGTACCCACACTGCTGCTAAGTCACACAGGTCTCTATAGTCTCTGGTTCTGCCATTTTCCTGGACACTTTTCTGTCCCCTTAATATTCAGCTTGCTGCTGCTACTGCTGCTGCTGCTAAGTCACTTCAGTCGTGTCCGACTCTGTGCGACCCCATAGACAGCAGCCCACCAGGCTCCCCTGTCCCTGGGATTCTCCAGGCAAGAACACTGGAGTGGGTTGCCATTTCCTTCTCCAATGCATGAAAGGGAAAAGTGAAAGTGAAGTCGCTCAGTCGTGTCTGACTCTTTGCGACCCCATGGACTGCAGCTTAAAGCCTTCTTAACCAGACTTGCAAGACTCCCAGAAGACATATCACTCTGGTCTTCATGAAATACCTCCTCTCTGGTTATTGGAGGCTCTGGTTCAGGGAACCAGTCCCTTCCTTCCAAAAATAAAAACAAAAACACACATTTCCTAGGAAACCAGCTAGTGACATCCCATCAAACTGAGAAAACATCCCAGTTTCTCTTTCAGAATCACAAAAGTTATAGAAGAAATGTAACCATCATCTCTGCCAAGGCCTTCCATTTCCTGGCTAGAAATACATGGTTTCTGGTGAAGATCCAGGTTTCCCCTGAGTCTCTCCCACATGACAAGAGGATCTGAGGAGCACCCGCAGGCTCCTCCCCTCAGCTAGAAGTGGCCCAGGAAGAGGGCGTCTCCTCACCGGCAGGGTCAGGACCTGCCTCTGTTCTTCCCAGTGGCTGGAAGTCTCTTCCCGGACAAGGCAAAACTAGAATCCCCTCCCACTGCTGCCAAGAGTGCTTCCCAGGTGGCTCAGCGACAAAGAATCTTCCTGCCAATGCAGGAGACGAGGGTTCAATCCCCAGGTCGGGAAGACCCCCTGCAAGAGGAAATGGCAACCCATCCAACCCACTCCAGTATCCTTGCCTGGGAAATCTCACAGAGGAGCCTGGCGGGCTACATACAGTCCATGGGGTTGCCGAGTCAGAGGTGACTGAGGACAACACTGCCAAGAACTCTTTTTAGGACCCACCTGGCATGATTTTGGAGTAGCGCCACCACCTGTGGGACACAGCCCAGGGGTGCCAATGGGAATAAGAGCCATGGAGGAAAGCGAGGAAAGAGAGACAAACATGAACAGGGCAGAATCCCGACTCTAGAAAGACAGGAAGACTACTACATCTCTGTCTGTGGGTTGTATATGGAAGACTCCAACCGTGAGTTCTTAAATGGGAGCCCAGTGCAACTAAGCATATACTCAGTGAGAGTGATGCCCCCTGAGGGCAGGGATAGGAAGTTAGACAGGGGACCACCCTTAACTCAGCAGGCAAATGCTTTTCAAGTGTGGGTCAAGACATGTTTCTCCTGTGAGACAGTGCTAAACCCACCAGACAGCTCCAACCACAGATTCCCATGGACTATCCCTCCACACTCAGCCCCCAGCCTGGCCATTTCCCTTCTCAGGTTATCCTGCTCTAAAAACTATGCAATCCTTCCAATAAATC
Organism: Bison bison bison; assembly: GCF_000754665.1. Classification (NCBI taxonomy): domain Eukaryota; kingdom Metazoa; phylum Chordata; class Mammalia; order Artiodactyla; family Bovidae; genus Bison; species Bison bison. Next base: position 14,661,669 of record NW_011494943.1, on the reverse strand, counting down.
CAAGTGTTAGAGAGCATTATTCAAGGTCACCCATGTTCCTAATGTGCTTACACTCATTCATTCACTCACCCAGCAAACATTTAAGAAGCTCGTGCAGCGGGCCAGATGCTGAGCGAGGCACTGGTATATAATCGTGAGCACAATGGATGAGGTCCCTGCCCTCCCAGAAGAAGTGGGAAAGCAGATGTCTCCTAAAGAATACGTCACCACAACAGCGAGAAGTGGTGTAAAGAACAAGAGAGAAAAAGGGAGCGAGGTGAGGAGGTGGAGCTGCTTCCCGAAGAGGGAGATGCACGGTGGTTCAGTTCCTGAAAGGCTGAGCTCCCTTCCAGCTGGGAACAGAAGGGTCATGGACTGTAATGAACTGAGAGGGGAGAGTCCTGGGGCCAGGCCACAGCAGAGGCAGGCGGGGGGCGCTGAATCACACAGGACTTTGCAGACGAGGTTCAGAATGTGGCTCTTATCCTGGGAGCAACAAGAAGCCTTCCTAGGATTGGGAACAAGGATGTGGTGTGATCATATTAGGAATTTTTAAGAGAAAGAGACCACTCCGGCTGCCGAGGGGTGAAGAGATTAGAGCAGAGGGAAAGCGGCTGTGAGAAGAACGGGGGGGAAGGCTGCTGCCACCTTCAAAACCAAGAGAGTTGTTTGGACTAGAGTGGTGGCAGTGAAGCTCAAGAGAAAGAGAACCATTAAAGAGATGTTTAAGAGATGAAAATAACAGCACCTGGTAACGGACGAGATAAGAGCCAGCTTGCATTTGCAGTGAAGAGAAATGTCAATTACCTCCGGCAGCAAATATTGGCTGTATACACTCTGCAGCTCACTGGTATTACACTTACTTCCTTTGGCACCTATTTTTCAGAATTTCTAGACAAATTTAAAGCTCTTCTCCTTACTTGCTCTTAAATCCATTCTTAAAAACTGTCATCCGTTTTTGAAACATATTTATTTAGCATGTACTATGTGCTGGGGAGGAAAAGGTGACTACGACAGCCCAGGCCCTTGCATGTCTCCTCTGAACCTCTAAACCCCCCTGGCAGTGAATGCAGCTACCAAGGGTAAGGTCACCCGACCACCTGAAACCTTCATATGAGCCACTCAACAGATTCCCGTCTACCTCTTAGAAACCTTCTGTGATGCAAGAGTAGCACAAGCGCTTTGCATTGGAGAGAGTCACTCCTTCTTTCATAAGATCTGAGCCCTGGAAGACATCCCGCACCAAATCTAACCTCTCAGGTTACTGAGCTGCCAAAACCGTGCTCTCAGAGGAACACCATGAACCCCAAGAGGCAATTCTTCCTTCTACAGAATCAAACTCCTTTTCTCTAAAATATACCGAGTTCAGGACCTACACAAGAATTGTGCTCTCTCATTTGTTGTCCAAATTAGTTTCTGCAGGATTTTTCCTATCACAGAGATTGAACAGTGTAGCTCCAGGGTTTACGACACCATCAGTGTGGCCACATGGAGCTCTTTAACTGAAAATTAAGATAAAACATCAGTTTCTCAGTTGCACTAGCCACCTTGCAAGGTTTGATAGTCAAGGCAGCCAGAGGCCACCATATTGACAGCACAGATGGAGCACATTCTCAACGCTACAGAAGGTCTGTCGGAAAGTGTTCTCTGCAGGTTTGAGTTCTCCTTAAAACACACACAAAAGTTTAATAGATAGAGACTTTCAATACATAGCTGTGTCCTCCTTGATTTTGTAAGTGAATGCTATAATCTGGAGAAGGCAATGGCAACCCACTCCAGTACTCTTGCCCGGAAAATCCCATGGACGGGGAGGAGCCTGGTAGGCTGCAGTCCATGGGGTTGCTAAGAGTCAGACGCGACTGAGCGACTTCACTTTCACTTTTCACTTTCCTGCATTGGAGAAGGAAATGGCAACCCACTCCAGTGTTATTGCCTGGAGAATCCCAGGGACAGGGGAGCCTGGTGGGCTGCCGTCTATGGGGTCACACAGAGTTGGACACAACAGCAGCAGCAGCTATGAAGTGAAGTGAAGTCGCTTGGTCATGTCTGACTCTTTGCGACCCCATGGACTCTAGCCTACGAGGCTCCTTCGTTCATGGGATTTTCCAGGCAAGAGTACTGGAGTGGGTTGCCATTTCTTTCTCCAGGGGATCTTCCCAACCCAGGGATCGAACCCAGGTCTCCTGCATCGCAGACAGACGCTTTACCGTCTAAGCCACCAGGGAAGCCCTAGCAGAAGCTATAATCTGAACTTAATATACACCAAAAAATAGTGCTTTTAGTCAGTCTCATAGTTTGGGGTTTGTGTATATTTTATTTGCCAGGAATGTTGAAAATAACCATGTGATTCCTTGTGAGGAAGAAAGGGACCAGTATTTCACAAGCCACTGTGAAGACTGTCTTATTCTTTCCATGTATGCGTGTGTGTGCGCGCGCACGTGTGCGTGCGCGCGCACGTGTGCGTGCACGCTCAGTTGTGTCTGACTCTTTGTTACCCCCATGGGCTGTAACCTGCCCAGGCTCCTTTGTCCATGGAATTTTCCAGATAAGAATACTGGAATGGGTTGCCAGTTTCTCCTTCAGGGGATCTTCCTGACCCGGGGACTGAACCCGCGTCTCTTGTGTCTCCTGCACTGGCAGGCACGTTCTTTACCACTGCACCACCTGGGAAGCTTCTTTCATATATATTTTATATATTGCCCAATGCAGGTGATATTTTTAGTAAATACACAGATTATTTGGCCATCTAATTTTGTGCTTACTTTTCATAGGCAAGTCTATAAGGGGCTTGCAAGAAATGTTCGTTTCAGATTTAGAATGGCAACCACTAACACCAGTCCTGTAATTATGTCCTGTAATGATGCAGCATGCAGGAATTTCTCTAGCACCATATCTACCATGTGATTTTATATCCCAAAGACACATTTATACTGTGACAGAAAATCCACCAACAATGCTTCAAATGTGAAACAACATGGGAACAAGATTGGAAAATGTTGATAATTACTCAAACTGAGTGACAGATACAGGAGGCTCATTTTTTCTTCTTTACTTTTGTGTATGTAAAATTTCTCTCCAGAATAATGGACTTTTTTTTTTTCTCAAGGAACTAATGCACTTATACACAAATTCAATCTGTTCTAACACATACTCTGGAGGGTAATTATAAACTTTGATAGGGCTGGGTGCATAGCATTTTACCAAACCTCTCAAGTCAGGCCAAGAACCAACCCAGCCAGCGACCTGTTTTATGAAGTTCTCCTCCTGTGTGATCCCAGGCTGTGGTGGGCATCAGGAAGCACTGCACTGAGCGTCTTCAGAGGCCGGGTTCAGGTGGGTTCTGTTCTCAGCTGCTCGGAGCCGGCATGCTTACCACCTGACAATAAGGCCACTGTCTGCCTCATCTTATCGGAAGAAAAGGCTGATAATCGACTTCCCTCCCCATCCCAACGCTAACGCAGATGCCCGCAGACTGAGGAACAATGCTTCCAGTCCACCCCAGCTTTCAGGTGAGCCCTGCCCGCGCTACAGAGGCCCCACGGCAAGCGCTGCCCAGCAGCCGGGCTGTGGCTAGCATGTGGCCGCCCCACACCACGCCACACAGGGACGCCTCCAGTGGACATGTGCAGGGGCCATTTCGGTCCCACCTATCGCCCTCTGGCTACTTTACACCCAGGATGATGGAAATGTGGACCCAAAAACACAAGCTCATCTCCTTCCAGGCCAAGTAAGTCAGCAAACCCCTGTAAGACATTCCCACGGTGCCTCAAGCACTGACAGGCTGGGAGTCCCAGCCCTTCCCCTCCGCTCTGTGATGCACCTGCCTTTCCTCCCTTCATCTGCTCCTCTGGCCCCTCCTCACCACAGCCACACCGGCCACAAGCCACTCCCTCCCTTGAGGCGCCTTCCCAACACTGGCTCCCTCCCTTTATTCTTTCTCAGGGCCTGTTTTTCTCCTCCCTCAGAGGAAGGAGATTTCCAACTTCTCACCATTTAATGTATACAACACACACGTCAGTTGACTTGTTTACTGTCTAGACTACATAATGTGCTGTGTGCCAGCAGGAAACACATCTGTTTCGCTCCCCGTTGGATTTCTTTCCAATGCTAAGCACAATGCTTGGCTCCAGACACTCAGAGACACTTGTTTAATGAGTGATGATCGCTGTTCAGTCAGTCCTTTCAGTGGTAAGATTTTTTAATTTTGTATTTCCAGCCCCAAATGATACATAGAACCATCTTGAGGAACACTGCTTAAAAGACAACATTAAGTGTAAGAAAGGACTTAAAATTGAGAGAGAGAACAGGCCAGCTTATGTCAGCTTTAAGTAACAAACGTGAAATGAAACTTACGAAATGCATACTGAGATTCTCAAAGGTTATCTGCAGGAATAATCCTGCAAGGATGGGGGTGGGGTGGTTTTAAATCTCAAAACCTAAACAAGCTGAAGAGGGCTCCTCTTGCCCTGTCCTGGTCTCAAATGTTAGAATAAGCCCAGGAGGGGCTCAGTGTGTCCAATCATCTCTTTGGAGGGAAGCCCTTAGAACCGATCTTCTGGGCAAACCCAACAAAGGTCACTAGGTTGTTTCAAAGCCCACCCATCAGCCACTCCAGCAGCTTCTTCGCAGAAAGGCCAGATTCTTCTCTCAACAGTCCTATCTATGCTCACAGTGGCCTGGCCTGTGGCTTTTGTTCACCAAAGAAAAACCAAAGAGGACTTGAGTCTTCTGCAACTCCTATAGGGGTCGTCCTTAAATTTAATAAAGTTCTCCCAACACACAGCAGATGTTCTCAAGGAGAACTCAGAATTTAAACTGGGGTCAGTACACAGTAAGAGGCTGGGAATGTATGACCCCAAAGCAAAGGGAAATCTCACTTTTTGAACTGAGAAAACTTCCAGGGAACATGGCTTAGAAGATTTCAAAATGAGGCAGGGTCCACCTGATACAACCACAGAACTCACACTGGGGAGCAACATAAGCCCGAGTTCTAGTCCCAGCCATAAGCTCTTGTCCTCGCTGCATGATCTTGAACACGTTACTTAACTCTGAACTTCGGCTTTCTCATCTTAGAATAAGATTGATACTAGGGTCTACTATTCATAAGGGCTTCCCAGACGGCGCAGGGGTAAAGAATCTGCCTGCCGATGGAGACGAATGAGACTGGGGTTTGATCCCTGGGTCAGGAAGACCCCCTGCAGTAGGAAATGGCAACTCATTCCAGTATTCTTGCCTGGACAATTCCATGGACAGAGGAGCCTGGGGTGGGGGTGGGGGGGTCCATAGGGTCACAAAGAGTCAGACACGATCAAGCACAAGCATTCACAGGATGATGTGAGGTTGAAAAGTGGGGCAGTGCCTGGCACACAGCAGTTCTCCATAAATGACAGTGCTCTTATTGTTCTCACCTGCCCATGTTTTCTCATTACAAAAGCACTAGCACAAACACGCACCTGAGACTTCAGGAGTCCTTTCCTTTCAAACATTTAACTTCTCAGATCCTTAAATTCATAAACTCACATAATCAACGACACTGTACTGGAGGGAGCGGGAGGAGGAGACTAAGAAATCAAGTCTGCACTTTGAAGAGAACTTCAAGGTCCAGAGTGGGGAAATGAAGTGCCCAAGACACACATAATAACTGGAGAACCCCCCAGGACGGCCAACGGGTCTCTTAACACCAACTGCAGTGCTCTCTGCACCTCACTCAGAAACTCAGGGTTTCTGTACCTGCCTCTGAGCACCCTTCTGATGAATGGGGCTGCATAGACACTTCACACGATGCAATTAAGCATCACAAGGAGCTTGGCCAGAGGCAACATGGAATCTTGCACAAAACCCTGAGGTGCTTTAAAATTCACACATAGTATTCACATCAGCCCAGGTTTCCAAAGTTCTCATAGTTATTTTTAACTTGGGATTTGAAGTTGACAAAGAACTTAATGAATAGGCAGGGAGCTGTCTGTCCATGGCTGGTTAGCTCCTGAAGTTAATGCTTCTCACGGGGACAAGAGTCAGCCAAAGGACAGAGCTCCACACAAACTGGAAAATGTTCCTGCAGCCCACAGATCGTGGATTACTGCCTGGGCTCTGAGTGGCAAATCTTACAAGACGCTCCCTAGCTTCCCTCTAGAGCCACCTACCAGTTAACCTTACGTTCTGTCATTCGACAGCATCACGTGTTCCTGGCTCACGCTGTGCCAGGCACACAAATGACTTCGTGTAATCCTCACAACTACTGACAGAGAATGTACTAGCATGGTTCATCTGACCTTGGACCCCACTAGGACACCATTATTTTATGTTCGAAAAAAGGAAGTCCAGCCAACTACAAATGTCAGACCTCATAGATTTAAAAGATACTTTGGCTTCCCTGGTGGCTCAGACCGTGACAGCATCTGCCTACAATGCAGGAGACCCGGGTTCGATCCCTGGGTCGGGAAGATCCCCTGGAGAAAGAAATGGCAACCCACTCCAGTACTCTTGCCTGGAAAATCCCATGGACGGAGGAGCCTGGTAGGCTACAGCCCATGGGGTCACAAAAAGTCAGACACAACTGAGCAACTTCACTTTCACTTTCTTCTCTTTTCAGACATGTTAAGCTGAGACAAAGTGTATTGTCTTACATTTGTGGAAATGTGAACACTGTCCCATTTTACAGATAAAGAAACTGAGGTACACAGAAAAAACAGTTTGCCCAAGGTCACAGAGCTAGTAAATAGAATACAGGTCTGGGATACAGACCTGGTAAGTCTGGTCACCTTTTCATGGCAATAAACTCAGATTTCCCGCGTCATGTGAATTACCCAGAAACACACCTGACAAAGAGGCAGGACACAGGGGGCTAACACCCGCCCGGCCACCAGCACATCAACTACGGCAATTCTCTGAACACCCCTGAACCTGGCCCTTCAAATGCCCAAGCAGGCACTGTGCGAGACTAGGATAACCTGCCTTTCTTCTGCGAAAGCAGCGCGGTATGCCACGGAAAACGTACATCTGGAATCAGAAAGTCCTACACTGAAGTTCTTGTTCCAGGGAATTCCCTGGTGGTCCAGTGGTTAGGACTCTGCTTTCACTGCTGAGGGCCTAGGTTCAATCCTTGGTCAGAGAACTAAGATCTTGTTGCACCAACTAACCAGCTTATGCCCTGGGCAAGCTACTGAACTGCTCTCAGTTTCCTCTCCTGTAAATTGAGACTCTCTGTGTGTGCCTGCGCGAGCCTGCCCGCTCAGTCACTCAGTCGTATCTCTTTGCGACCCCAGGTACTGTCCTGCCACGCTCCTCTGTCCATGGAATTTTCTAGGCAATACTAGAGTGTGTTACCATGTTCTATGCCAGGGGATCTTCCCAACCCAGGGGTCGAACCTGCATCGCTCATGTCTCTGGCATCGGCAGGTGGATTCCTTATCACGGCACCACCTGGGAAGTCCAACGTTGAGGCTTCCAGCACCTGTCTCCCTTAGAGGGCTGCTCCAGGACAAAAGAGGATATATTGGGTTGGCCAAAACGTGCGTTCAAGTTTCTCCATAAGATGTTATGGGAAAACCTGAATGAACTTTATGACCAGCCCAATATACACAGAGAAAGCAGCAATGGCAGAGCTGGAATTCAGCGAATGCTCTTTCTATAATGACCACCTTTTGCTCTGGGACAGAATTAAAGAACAAACAATTCCCTGTGACCTCAGCAATTCCCCAGGGGGACACTCTGGTGAGAATAAGGATCAGACAGAAGAAAGCTGACCCTGAGGGCCACTCAGGCAAAGAAAATGAACTAGAAGCACCTGGAGGGCAGGGACAGCTGCCTGACTTCCAAACTTCTGAGTAAACTCACTGACAGAGGGAAAGGTTAAAAAGAACATAACACCATCAAATGGAGAAGGCAATGGCACCCCACTCCAGTACTCTTGCCTGGAAAATCCCATGGACGGAGGAGCCTGGTAGGCTGCAGTCCATGGGGTCACTAAGGGTCAGACACGACTGAGCAACTTCACTTTCATGCACTGGAGAAGGAATCCCAGGGACGGGGGAGCCTGGTGGGCTGCCGTCTATGGGGTCGCACAGAGTGGGACACAACTGAAGCAACTTAGCAGCAGCAGCAGCAACACCATCAAAAAACACTGGTCAACAGATATGAGGATGAAGAGATACCACATCTGACACAGAAAGCAGTCTTGGAAGATTCAGTTTGATACCAAAAATGACCTACAGGGGATTTCCCCACTGTCCTGTTTCATTCTTACGATAAGTAATATTCTGTGCATTTCACCTCTTTCTTTCTTCAAGAGCTTCAGAAAATCCTCATAAGTTATGAGCTTTGGGAGGGAAGGTGAGCCATATGGATGTAGAAACAAACTCCTGACCTGCCTTTTTTCTCCATCATACCCAGAATGCCTCAAAGTTTCTGGCACATGGCCAACTCTCAACAAAAATTAGTTGAGTGAATATTTTTTGACTACATGCCATTTCACTGGGACCAGAACTCCCAAACATCCTATACATTTATCCTACCTAAAAGACTAACAACAGTCTTTCCTGCTTCTTTTCCAGATGCATTCCAAAACCATAATATCTAATATGCAAACGATACACTTGGCAATGCTGTTTCTCCAATCCTCTCACATGATGACTTTCTACTTGCTCTTCAAACCTCCAACAAGGCCCGGTCCCCTTAGTCCCACCAAAACCCATGCACTCTCTCTTCCCCTTCCTCTGTCCAGCCCTTGGGCTACTCGGCAGTTGCCTCAATTACCACCATTATCTGAATCTGTTTCTTAATCTCCTTCCTCTCAGGCATAGCACCTTTCCTGAAGATAAATGCAGGCAAGTCCAGTTCACCCACAGCTCTCCACCACCCCCAACCCTGAGGCCCATGTGAAAAAAAGAAACTATATGGCAAAAATCCCACTCTACCCTCATCATCTCAGGAGGCTGTTTGTTTTACATTAAGTTTAGCTCAATCACCAACTTTTAGAGGAATCTGAAAGAATGCCGTAATGATTTAAGGGTTGGGTAAGAGCACTCAATGGTAAAGCATCTGCCTGCCAATTCAGGAGACTCAGGCAGTTTGATCCCTGAGTCAGGAAGATCACCTGGAGAAGGAAATAGCAACCCTCTCCAGTATTCTTGCCTGGGAAGCCCCGTGGACAGAGAAGCCTGGCAGGCTACAGTCCATGGGGCCCCAAAGAGTAGAACCCGACTCAGTGACTAAACAGCAACCAGAGCTGACAAAAATGGCACTTTTGCTCTTTCAATACCTCCCTGGAGATAAGCTGCACGGTGTCACCCAGCTCTAAATCCACAAACCCAGACTTTCAGGAATTCCCTGTCAGTCCAGTGGTAAGCACTTTGTGCGCTCACTGCCTAGGGCCCTGGTTTGATCCCTGGTCCCAGAACTAAGATCTCCTTAGCTGGGTGGTCAAACAAACAAACAAACAAACATCTAAACTCTGCAAACACTCCCCATTCCAGAGTTCAAGGACCATTTGCGCCTCCGTTTTTCCTTATTGGCTTCCATATAAAAGTTACTCATTGTTTTCCTTCCAGCTTACATCAGGCTCCTGAAAGGACTCCTTTAAAGCCTTTGATGAAAACCATCAAAACATGCGAAAGGCTGGTTCTTTTCAACGTCTGCGCAGAGCAGCCGCGGTGTCACAACCTAGAACTTCAAACACGAATATGGCAGCACTCCTGCCTTCATGGAGCCCACGCTTTTCCTCCAAATAAAAAAGTATGCCCTCCATGGGCAGCGTCTCTTAAAGACGGTAGTGACAAAGTACTTCACGGCTTTGGAGGAAGAGCGAGGGTGGAGACAGGCTTTGCCCTTACATTAGATGCCCTGTAACCATAACAACCGATGGTTTCAGTAACCATCAACCCACCGAGGGGCTAAGTTTTCCAAAAGGCATTTTCAAGAGGGGAAAACTCCCCTGCACCGACTCCCGCGTCAGCCGAGCGTTCTGGGGAGCGGTTCAGCCCATCTCTGATCCCACCGATTCGTTCCTGCGCTCACCAGCAGCAGCACAGCCTCCGCCGTCACACCCCGCGCTCCGGGCAGGGCACCTGGCGTTAGGCCTCAGCCCAATGTCACTTGTTAACCTTCCAAAACCCCCGGCGTTCGGAACGCCGTCGTCTCAAGTCTAAGGCACGCGAACCACCCACTGCCACCCGCGATTTCCAAGAGCTGGCGAAAAACCACCCGAGGAGCTGAGAGCCTCTGAAAGATCCGCTTAAAAGTAACTGCGGTTCTCGACTTCCAGGCGTTTCGCGACGTGAGCGCCGGGGAAGACCAGAACCCGGGGCCCCATTCATAAAATCACAAGCTGTTTTCCCTGTTTGAGTGTGGACGGTCCTCCCCGGCTGGGGCCGAGCCCGGAGCCCGTGGACAGCAGGCTGGGGGGCTGGCCGGCGGGCACCTCTGGCGGGGTCAAGCCCAGACCGCCCCACACCGCCCCCAGAGGAAAGAAGGGTGCGCCCGGGGGCCTCGCGAGTAGGCGTCCATGTCAACTTAACCCGGACCGTGACAGCGGGG
>NW_011494943.1:14628580-14650687 GCF_000754665.1 Bison bison bison | reverse complement strand
GAGGCCGCCGCCCACGGGGCTGGGGAGACGGGCGGCGGCCGGGTTACCTGGGAGAGCCTGGGTTGGAAGGGATGAGACCTTCTCTTCTCTCCCTAGTCCGGCAGCTTCGCTCTTCCCAGCACTTTGCATTTATTAATTTCCGCTTCCTGAAGTCTAGCAACAAGTGGGGGACAGAACCTGCCTCAGTCAAAAAGAGAAACTGAGGTCCCGAGGGTCTCCTCGCTTGGCACAATGACTGGAATTTGAGTTTCATAGGGCCGTCCGACACGTGTTCCCGTCCAGTCCCAGAAATTGGCGTAAAAATTATCCAGCTTCACCTTGGAGAATTTTGTAAAACATTTAACACATATTCCGTGTGTCTGGAATGCGACTGGGGAAAATATGTATTTTTCAGCTCCCGTCCCCCGAGGTGATTCTGATGTAGGTAGTGTTGGTACAGGAGCCACATACAGGCAGTCACGTATTATTTCAAGTCGACTCCTCGTGGCAATGAAGTTCAAGTGCAACTGCCATAAATAAAGATAAGCTATTCTTTATCCTCAAAAACAGAAATATGGTTGGGAGATTTGCTAGTTTGGCTGGAGGTCGCCTACTGAGAAACTCAGGACAGTTCCCTGAGTGGGTCATGCCAAGAACTGAGTCTGAAGGGCACCGGGCTGGGCTGAAGCAACAAGGCAGTCTTGTTCTCTAACTCTCTAGACAATGCTTAAATACTTAAATGGCAAAACACACCCTTCCTTGTTGCCATCACCAGGCCCAGTCATAACCCCAGGAAGGTGCCTGGATTCCAACGCCATCCAGCCCTGCCCATTCTCCCAAACACATGCCTCTCCTCCTCCCCGTGTCCTGGACATCCATCTGACCCAGAAGCCCCTGCCTGAAAGTGAGCCTCTTCTGCCTAGACCCCTCCTAAGAGAAGCAAACTGCCTCCAAAAAACAACCATATAGCTGTTGTTGGTGGTGGTGGTCATGGTGTTTTGGCTGGTTGTTTGCTTGTTTTGTTTTTTGCTGTGATTTCTGTGGGTGTTGTGTTTGCCAGGAACAGCTTGACACACACATTCATCAGCCTCATCAAGATTAAGTCTCTGGGTTGCAGACATCACTGCCTGGGAACACTATTTGCTTCCCTTGGCCCTCCCAAAGGAAAAGGAATTCTTGTTTTAAATACAGAGGGTTCCAGCCTTGGGTATCTGGAAATGTGCAACAAAGGCAGTTAGCACTAGAGAAACAGCCCAAAGTTTATCTTGGCCACACCTTAAAACCTCCACCATTTGGTGGGGGTGGAGTGGGCAATGAAGGTGGGGGGGCCTGGAGCTGTACCACTGCAAGGGTCCTGGGGAAGCTGGCATTGTGTATCTCAGAGTGCCCGCCTCCACCTTCCTTGCCCAGGCAAAACCCTACATAAATATTAGGTTAATTAATATAGTGTCAACCTGACCTCACGCTGGAGGCCTGTAAGATCCAGCATGAACACTAAGAGGGAGCCCTTCCTTTTGAAAAGTGAGGAATTTGGATACTTTGAAAAATAAACACATGTATAATAATGTAATAATATTAACACTTCCTCCTACCTTTAAAAGATTACTCTGGGCCAACACTACATCAAGATCTTTGTAGGCATTAATTCATTTGAAACCTGTGTGGTAGGTGTGGTTGTTATTTTCTCCATTTTACAGATGCAGAAACAGAAGCTCACAGAAGACTGGTAATGTGTCCAAGGTCACAAGACTAGCTTAAGAAAGAGCCAGCCTTCACGACCTCCTAACTGCCTGCTCCAGTGCCTGCCAAAGTGCCCTTCCTTCTTGCCAGAAACAGGACAGCTAACTTCAAAGGGCAAAAGAAGCAAACATCACTGCACTTCTCCAAAAGACAGTATAATGAATATAGCAGCACTGCCATGAAAGACAGTATAACGAATATAGCAGCACTGCCTTGGTGTTTAAGTTCCATTGCGCTAACGTACCATCTGTTTGACCTTGAACAAGACATATCATTAAATCCCTGTGAGCCTCTGACTGCTCATCTATAAAAGGAGATGATGATAACAAATTCTGCCTCCTTGGACTGGCAAGAAAACCAAATCAGTAAAGAATATATATGAAGGTACATGTACTTTGAACTTACAAATGAAAAGAGTGAGTGTTAGACCTTGGTGTCTGTGACTCAGTAAAGTGACCAATGACAAAGCCCAGGGATTTTGATGCTAAATTCAAATATCAAACAAGATTCCTTACTTTGTCCCCCAAGTATCTATAGGAACAGTTTAGTACAAAATGAACTAAATTTTTTCTACCTACAGAAGAGATAGTAGTCACAGAAATGCAAATCTAAGTTATCCCTCTGGCATCTGCCTCCCTTCACCCCTGCCCCTCAACCATCATCCGAGTCTCTCTTACAACCCAGGCTTCAGTTTAAGCCTGCAGATTCCAGTACACTTGAATTGTTCCCAATTGTGACATTTCAAGACAATCCTTATTTTCTCATGAAACTTAAAAAAAATGCTCTAAGGGTTTTACTGCAACTTTTTGACACTGCACTTCTGTCTTGGCAGGAGAAACGGTTATGAAGTACACAAAAACAAAAAAGTTGATCCACTTATACATTGAAAAAATGGTTAGGGACCCATTTTGCCACAAGCTGCACCATTAATGAGCAGTTACTGAGAGCTCCATAAGTACCAACTGGTGTGCTCAGCATTGGGGATGAAGACAGTATTTTTTAAGTGCAAAAATGGTAGACTTTTAGCACTAGATCTAGCAGAGAAAGACTGATATATTGATAGACCATTACTGGCCTCCACAGAGTTAAGCCCAAGAGCTATGTGAGGTAGAATAGACATTTATAACCCCTGGGGCACCCCAATGATGTTTCATTTTTCTAAAAAAATCTTTTATTGTTGCTAGCTTATGTATTTATTTTTGTGGCCATGCTGCAGGACACCTGGAATCTGTTTCCCAACCAGATATTGAACCGGCATCCCCTGCATTCAGAGTGCAGAGTCTTAACCAGTGGACCACCAGGGAAGTCCTTGATAATGTTTTAAGGGTGACCAGATGAAGGCTATTGAGAAACCAGAAAGGTAATAAAAAACCTAAGGAAGAGTGTTGTCTGCAGGGGTCAAGTGGGGAGAGATCTGAACGTATACCTTGGGATTTGGAAATTAGAAGGTTACTGACTGTGCTCAGATGCTCAGTCACGTCTGTTTGTGACCCCATGGACTGTAGCCCTCCGGGCTCCTCTGTCCATGGGATTCTCCAGGCAAGAATACTGGAGTGGGTTCCCATTTCCTCCTCTAGGGGATCTTCCCAACCCAGGGATCGAAACTGCTTCTCCTGTATTGGCAGGTGGGTTCTTTACCACAAGTGCCACCATCCCAAGCCCAGGAACTACTGCTTCAGAAGGTTACTGAGGCCACTGACAAAAGCCGTGTGGGTGGGGCTCGAGATGCAGACCCCTCCTAGAGCTAGACTGAGAAAAGCTAAGAAGAGAGAATGAAGAGGCCAGGCAGGACAGGACCGATGGGACGGGGTCCCAGGAAGCCCACGGGGACAGGGAAGAAGCCCTTGGGGAGGACGAGGGTCTGTTCTTCCACTTAAGCTGGATGTAGATAAGAATGGGTGTGGGTGCAGATTCATTCATAGACGGAGGGCAGGAAGTTGAGGAAATTCCTGCCTGCTGGTTTCTATTATTTTCGTTCTAAAGTGAGAAACGAAGTCTTCTGTTGAGAGTGGGTGGGAGGTGGTAACCGGGCCTTGAGGAAAACAGTGAAGAACTAGAAAAGCCACCGAGAGGATTGAAAGAGGTAGCTGCCAGATTGAGAGGGAAAACTCCTGGCAGCCCAGGGCCCTTCCATTTGAGGCATTCCCCTTGTGGCTCAGCTGGTAAAGAATCTGCCTGCAATGCGGGAGACCTGGGTTTGATCCCTGGGTTGGGAAGATCCCCTGGAGAAGGGAAAGGCTACCCACTCCAGTGTTCTGGCCTGGAGAATTCCATGGACTGTAGAGTCCATGGGGTCACAAAGAGTCAGACACGAGGGAGTGACTTTCACCATGACAGGAGTTAGATGGATGGTTATGTGGGGCTCAGCAGCTTGGTCCCGTGTGGAGAATCCAGAGTGAAGAATTTACAGGGTCAGGAGCAGGAGAAACCCAAAACAGTGCAAGGTATAGACAACAGATGGGTCAAAGTGATGGATCGTGGGTTCTAAGTTGGATGGAGGTAGAAGGAAATCTGCGGCGGTGGAGGTAGGGGGGCTGCCGCTGGACTGGAAGAAACATGTGGGACAGGAGAGATGGGAAGAAACAGACATGGTGGCAGTTTGGAGTGGGATGGATTAGGTGAGATGTTCAGAGAAGAGCAATTCTGAATGATGACAAGGTCAGGTCCGGCCATTGAGTTGGAGTTTCTAAATACACTCAACTCCTGGATTGTCCCTGGTTCCTTTTAGAGAATGATCTGTGGCTGTGTGGCCTCCAGTGCTTTCTGTTCACTCTGCACCACTCTCTGAGATGATGGAGGTGGGAGAGCATCCTTCCCTCTCGTCTGGTTTTCCTTCTAAAATTAAAACCTGTTAATGAACAGAAGGACTCCCACCATCGTCATGGAGACAGGAGCATTTGCAGGAAGGGATGCTGATGGGAAGTCTTCCGGGGTTTTAGAGGTACCTCACCTGGTGGGTTGATGTACTTGTGAATAATTCCCAGTCATCAGGGAGTGGCAAACAGCCAGCTGATGTCGATTATATATTTGCTAATTAGCATATGAGACCTGAGGTTATTAAATATAAATGTCTCAAAGCTCTGTCATTCTAAGGGAGGACCAGTAGGGGAATGGTGGCTTCTAATTGATGTGGAACAGAGCTAGAGTGGGCTTCTAGGGAGAAATCCTGACCCCTCCCTCCATTTCCCTGCTGACTCTCTGCCCACCCTCTGCTCCATGCAGAGAGCAAATCCATCACACAGCATATACTCCCTCCCTTTCCCTCTAACCCGCCATCCTCGAAGCCTTCCAACGACTGGGTCTTCTACTCCACTCCAGCACGGGAAATTCAGTCTCTAGCTTGTACAGAAGCACCCTGGCGCACAATTTTAACTCCCAGAATGGTCAGCCCTGCAGCCAACAGGTGCTGGCCCCCACTTCTGTATCTCTTTTCCCCTTAAGTAGCGGAAGTGGGAGGACTCAGCTGGCTTTTTGGGGGTGGGGGATGCTCAGCTTGTAGTATGTGGGATATCAGTTCCCTGACACAGGCCATGTCAGTGAAAGCCCAGAATCCAACCACTAGACCCCCAGTGAACTTCCCCAGCTGGCCTTTTAATAACAATGTGCATCTGTGCTAAGTCATTTCTGTTGTGTCCAACTCTTTGCGACCCTATGGATTGTAGCCCGCCAGGCTCCTCTATCCAGATTCTCCAGGCAAGAATACTGGAGTGGGTTGCCATGCCCTCCTCCAGGGGATTTTCCTGATGCAGGTATCGAACTGGTGTCTCTAATGTCTCCTGCATTGAAGGTGGGTTCTTAGACTAGCGCCACCTGGGAAGGCCTTAATGACATACACATCCACCTACACATAGGGGAAGGTTGTTTTCATTTTGAAAACGTGATTTACGTACCCTGATATAGAGTAGCTAGAAGTCAGTCAGAAATATCCACTCCCAATCAGGTTAAACAAAATGAGAAGTGGTAGAACTGCTAGCCTCTGCCGTGTCCGTGTGGCTGCTCTACTCAGCATCTGTGTGATTCAGAAGACAAAGATGGTCTATATTTGGGTAACAGCTTAGGCAAAGAAAGTGTTTCAATCTGTTTGGGCCAAGGTTCCCCCAAAAGCAGAACTTGAGACAAAGCTCACATGTGAGTACATTGCTCAGGAGCACGAACCCAGGGAACATACCCAGGGCTCAGGAACCCAAGCAAGGATGGGGGCAGAGGCATTTGATCATGCATTACTAGGGTGGCCACTGTCCGGGCTGCTTGATTAGGAGATACTAAGGAGCCCTGAGAAAAACATGTTAGGACCCACCTTCTAGGATAGGGGAGACGGGGGGAGGCATTTATCCAATGGTTTCTGTCCCCATTGGCAAAGACCTATGCACAGGGGTCTGAGCCCTGCTTCCAGGGAGTGCTGGCCTGGCATCGAGTGGGCATCAACAGAGATGCCCTGGGTGTGATCCAGAGACAAAACACTGTCAGTCTGTACCTGCTGGAATCTGGTAGAAGAAGACACAGCCACTAGAGTGGTGGCTGAAGATCTCCAGTGGTACATAAGAGGTTTCCAATCCAAAGCCCATTTTTTAAACAGGGTTTCCCTTGTGGCTCAGTGATAAAGAATCCACCTTCCGGTGGAGGAGACGCAGGTTCCATTCCTGGTCCAGGAAGATCCCAGATGCCATGGGGCAACTGTTGCACCTGAGTGATCTAGAGACTGTGCTCCGAAATAAGAGAAGCTGGCTCGGTGAGAAGCCTGCATACTGCAACTGGAGAGTGACCCCTGATCGCCGAAACTAGAGAAAAACTAGCCATGAAGACCCAGCACAGCCAAAACTAACTTTTTTTTTAAAGAGAAGAACATCCCACTGTCCCAAAAAACTTGTCAACTGAAGTTAGGCTGGAGGGACACAAGATTTCAAATGTCTTTTAATGTCATTCTAATGTTCTCTTTAAGGAAGCACCATTAGGCTGGTGGCTTTGGGGTCATTTGGACTGGTTTCAGATTTTGCATCTGTCATTCCTGAGCCATGTGACTTTGGAAAAGATATTGAACTTACTTGAACTTCCTTGAATTGTTTCCTCATATATAAGTTGGAGATATCCATACCATATGTTGTTATAAAGAGTATGCATAAATCCTTAGTGTAGCATCTTTTCATAAGTGCCCAATTAATGGAAGCTGTTGCTGTTTACTCTAGGGCAAATTCCCAGCCATGGAATTTATTATGTACAGGAAGACAATGGGGTGATATGCCTAAGCCTCAAAAATAGAAGTGAAAGAAGATATCACATGGTTGCAGGCAACAAAAAATGTCTAATACTGTGAAACAACCAAACAGCTTTTATCTACAGTGGCTGAATACCTTGGAATTTCCAAGAAAGCTCAATTTCAAACGTTCTCTTGTGTTGCTGTTCAGTTGTATCCAACTCTGTGCGACCCCGTGGACTGCAGCACACCAGGTTTCCCTGTCCTTCACCATCTCCCAGAGTTTGTGCAAACTCGCGTCTGTTGAGTTGGTGATGCTATCCAACCATCTCTCCTCCTGCCCTCAATCTTTCTCAGCATCAGGGTCTTTTCCAATAAGTCAGCTCTTCACATCAGATAGCCAAAGTATTGGAGCTTCAGCATCAGTCCTTCCAGTGAATATTCAGGGTTGATTTCCTTTAGGATTGACTGGTTTGATCTCCTTGCAGTCCAAGGGATTCTCAAGTCTTCTCCAACATCACAGTTTGAAAGCATCAATCATTCTCCTCTGTTGCTCCAGTACAAAAACGCCCGTTTGAGGGGCGGTCACCTTTTCCTTGGCTCAGTACATCCCACTAGGAAGGGGATCATCAGTCCTCCAGTTTCTTTTGCTCTACCAATCCCTGGAGTGTGGGAAACACAGCTCTTCTTTTTCTTTTTTAAAATGTTTATTTATCTATTTCTTTGGGGGATCTGCTCATATCAGGGATTGAACCCGTGTCTCTTGCATTGGCAGGTGAATTCTTTACCACTGAGCCACCTGGGTTTCCCTGGGTTCGATCCCTAGATTGGGAAGATCCCCTGGAGGAGGACATGGCAACCCACTCCAGTATTCTTGCCTGGAGAATCCCCATGGACAGAGGAGCCTGGAGGGCTACAGTCCATGGGGTCGCAAACACCTGGACCTGACTGAACGACTAAGCACAGCACAGAGCCACCTGGAAGCCCTCCCTTTACTCTTTAGGAGGACTCCAGTGTCCTCGGCCTCTCTTTCTCTCATCACACCAGCTCCTTCTTCTTTCCGACTGTGGTGCACACACACACCCCAGGCCCTTAGGATGCTCTCCTGGTGATCTCAGTCATGAGGATGTGTAAGCTGCCAAGAAGAGATTAGCAAAGGCCCTTCACCCTTACAGATAGTGCCTGCTCAGTTCAGCCAGAGGAAACTGGAAACACTCTCATCAGGCGCATGGGCAAAGAACGGAGCAAATGCAGACAGAACTGTCTACCCACTCATCCTCAAAGAATGGAGCAAATGCAGACAGAACTGTCTACCCACTCATCCTCAGAGCTAAGTCCTATTGTTATCTTTGGGCTAGAAAATGATTGACCTCTTTCACAGTATCCAGGGCCCCACTAAGTCTCCTGGAGAGGACACCAAGTCTCTGCTTCTGAGAACTAGTGCTCAGCTTCTGGTTTACTAGGTACCTTTGATAGCCGTAGAGGCTCCATAATTTTATTAGTGGTGCCTACAACCATTTGGGGTGATAGATCTCTATCATAGCTATAAAAAACACAAAGACAAATTAAAAGGAAGGAAAAATCAAGTAGTTAGCCTGAGGCCCAAAGCAAACCCCACTTACTGGTGGAATCAGAACGGCCTCCCTGCCATTTTCCCATCAGGCTTCCCGGGTGGCGCAGTGGTAAAGACAGTGGTAAAGAACCTGCCTGCCAATGCAAGAGACCCAGGAAATGCAGGTTCGAATCCTGGCTCAGGAAGATCCTCTGGAGGAGGAAATGGCAACCCACCCCAGTACTCCTGCCTGGAAAATTCCATGGACAAATGAGCCTGGCAGGCTTCAGTCCGAAGGGTCACAAAGAGTTAGACACAACCGAGCAACTGAGCACACACGCATGCATTTGCTAATCACCCTTCCTACCCGCCTACACCTACCTACCTTGGTCTCTCGTGGCCCTCTGAGCAATCACGGTGTGACCCACTTAAATGATTATTCAGAAGAGCAATTGGTCTTTCCTGGCTATAAGTCATCCCCTAGTCATCATCATCATTGTTATAATTAGTAAGACTTCTCTCATTAAGTTGTGAAGGCATCTGTCCCAAGCCTTAGAAGGTCACCCAGTTTCCAGAGGCTGGGAGAAACCATGATGCTATTCATTCATTCCAGGCCCAGCTCATGCTATAGTTTTCATGCTTTTCAGAGCAGAGGAGAAAACACTGTCTATGCTCCAGCCTTACCTGACTGCCTGCTAGGTCTCTCCTGGATGTCTGATAATCATCTCATGTTAAAAGTCCTCAAAAGGAATCCTTGGTCCCTGCCCACTCCCATCTCAGTCAATAGCGCCAACCCCCACCCACTAACTTGCTGGAGTCAAGAACATCAAGAACAGTGAGTTGGCAGAGATGGGGGATAAACTGGGAGATTGGGATTGACATATACACAGTACTATATATGATAGTTCTGTTTATGGTTCAGGGAACTCTACTCAATACTCTGTCATGACCTAGAGGGGAAAAGAATCTAAAAAATAGTGGATGTATATAACTGATTCACTTTGCTGCACGGCAGATGCTAACACAACACAGTTAATCAGCTATGTGGTTTGCTTAGTCATGCCAGACTCTTGCGACCCCATGGACTGTATAGCCTGCTAGTCTCCTCTGTCCATGGGATTTCCCAGGCCAGAATACTGGAGTGGGTTGCCATTTTCTTCTCCAGGGGATCTTCCCAACTCAGGGATCAAACCCAAGTCTCCTGCATTGGCAGTCAGATTCTTTACCACCAAGCCACCAGGGAAGCCTACTTTGAAAAAAAAAAAAAAAAGAACAATGAGTTATCTGAGACTCCATTCTTTTCTGCTCACATCCAATCCATCAATATACAAACTTGCTCTAGCATCTCTTTTCTGAAAAATCTCCTCCCTTTTGTCCATGACTCCCTCCTGCTGCCCTTTACAGCACAACTTCTCAAGAGTTCCCCTCTTCGTCTCCCATCATCCTGTTTAAGCTGCTCTTCCAGCAGCTTCCACCTCCGCTGCTCCCCAGAAACTGTTCTTGTCACTCATTGATGACCTCCACTCTGCCAAGCCAGGAGTCACTCCTCTGACCTACCTGACCCTTACTTAATCCTTTCACAACATCTACTGGCCACCTCCCTATGCATCCAGTCCTCCTTCCCTCAGTCCATCTCTCATACTCCCTCCATGCCATTTCCAGTGGTCTGTTGCTTGTCCAACAGATCAGACTTCAGGACCTCAAACTGTCCTTGGGGGCCAGGCTGGTCAGGGCAGGCCCTGGGATGTCCTCAAACAACATCCCCACGAGCCTGTTCTCTTTGTCTCTTACACAGAGCTGGAAATGGAAAACTTAACATGTTGGCAGAGGAAAGTGTGTTTTTTTTTTCCCCCTATCTCATTTTCCATTACTGCTGTTACAATGGTGTTTGCGCAATAGAGGAAAGTTGGGTGCCCAAAAATAAAATGCCTGATAAGAAGATTTGGCTCTCATACATGGATGGAGTTCTGGGGGGAGGTGCCAACGGTGGGCAGCAATCCATGTAGTGACAGCCGGGGGTCTGGCTGGCATTGCTCAAACCTCCCTTGCAGCTGTGATGGTATCTCAGTGACCTTTCAAGAGCTTGGCTGTAGCCTTCATATGTCTGCTGTAATTCTAGTTCATGCTTATGCTGACAGAGCAGCCAGGGAACAACTTGGAAAATTCCTTGCTTTTTTTTCCCTTTCTGGAGATTAATCCATATCAAATGGCAACTTTTTCCATCAACATTACTACCTTCTTTTCAAACCTCTTCAGTCATACTCTCGCTTTTCTTTCTTTCTTTTTTTTTTTGGCCACACTGCCCAGCTTGCAGGATCTTAGTTCCCTGACCAGGGATTAACCAGTGTCCTTGACAGTGAAAGCGTGGAACCCTAACCACTGGACTGCCAGGGAATTCCTCAGACTCTTCCTTCTCTAAAGATTAAATTGAGCCCCGTCACCCTGGCAACCCATCTCCTTTCGCCCTGGGTTGTAAATCAGCGTGGCCTAGATCTTTCTGGTCCTGTTTCCTTTGTGACACTTATCCAAAGAGTGATTCAAGAATTATTAGCATCTCTGCCCCTGGATGGTGAGTTCCAGGAGGGCTGGGATGAGATCTGTCTCTCCCTCCTTCTGCAAGACCAGGCCCATCACAGGCCCTCAGTAACACTCGTTGCTGAAGGAGTGATGTCCAGTAAGAGCCAGTGAAGGGCCCTCCCTGCGCCGGGGAAGCACCTCTCAGCTCTCCTCTCCACTTGGCTCTTACAGACAAGTGCTTCCAGCTAGAGTTTGGACAGGTCCCGACTGCCTCCAGCCTGGTCTGCCAGAAGGAAAGAAGAAAGCAAGTTCCTGCCTGCTGAGTTGGGATATTTTTTTTTTTTTTAATATTTTGTTTATTTGACTGTGCTGGGTCTCAGTTGTGGCACACAAGTTCAATCCCCGGTCTGGGAACGCAACCCTGAATGTCGTAATTAAGAGCCTTCATGCCACAGCTATACCTGGCGCAACCAAATAAGTTTTAAAAAGGGGGTGGGGAGAGAGCAGGGACTTCCCTCGTGGTCCAGTGGTTAAGACTCTGTGCTTCCACTGCAGGGAGTGCAGGTTCAATCCCTGGTTGGGGAACTAAGATCCCCTTGCCAGTAGTGGAAAAAAAAGAGAGAGAGAAAGAGAAGAAGAAGAAATAGCACAGCACCAGGAAAAAAAAGAGTTAGAAACCCTCTAGTCTGGAGGGTTTTCAGAAGCCTGGGGGAAAGTACAAAAATCCTTCCTATACATGGTGGGGCAGGTTGGTGGCTCCAATGACTACATCTAACATCCACTGAAAATAAAACTCTGCAGTTGTGGTATTTGAGGGAGTGGACTCTCTCTGCCTTAAAATACTTTATTTCCTAAATCACATGCAATATATAAGAATAGCTAGAAATTCCCATTTCTATGGCTAAGTTGGAGGGACAGAGCAGGAGAGAGCATGCTAAATTTTGCTAAGTTGCTTTTTCTTAAAGACTTAAAGAATATCCAGGGTTTATAATAAAATTTACATTTCTAATTACTCATATAGTAAAAGCTGAAGACACCTGAAATTTACTAAGCACCTATTTCATTCTTTCTTGCCTAATTCTAAAGTTGAGATATAATTGACATATAGCATGATATTAGTTTTAGGTATACAACATAATGATTCTATATTCTATATTTCTCTTTTGCATATTGAAAAACAGTCCCACAAGTCTAGTTAACATCCATCACCACACATCACTACAAAATTTTTTCTTCTTGTGATGAGAACTTTTAAGATCTATTCTCTTAGTAACTTTCAAATGTATGTTACAGGATTATAAACTCCAGCCCAGTATAGTACTATAATGCTGTATATTATATCCTAAGGACTAATGTATTTTATAATTGAATGTTTGTACCTTTGACCCCTTTCACCCACCCTCAACTTTGCCTTTGGCAACCACCAGTCTGTTCAAACTGTGGTGCTGGAGAAGTCTCTTGAGAGTCCCTTGGACTGCAAGGAGCTCAAACCAGTCAATCCTAAAGGAAATCAACCCTGAATATTCACTGGAAGGACAGATGCTGAAGCTGAATCCTTTGGCCACCTGATGCAAAGAGCTAATTCATTGGAAAAGACCCTGATGCTGGGAAAGATTGAAGGCAGGAGGAGAAGAGGGCGGCAGGGGATGAGACGGTTAGATAGCATCACCAACACAAGGGACATGAATTTGAGCAAACTCAGGGAGATAATGGAAAACAGAGGAGCCCGGTGTGCTACAGTTCTTGGGGTCACAAAGAGTCGGAGATGACTTACCAACAACAAGTGTGTTCTCGATCTCTTTTATTTATTTTGCCTGTGCTGAGTCTTCACTGAGACACATGGGCTTAGTTACCTCTCTGCATGTGGGATCTTAGTTCTCCAACCAGGGATTGAACCCATGTCCCAGCATTGGTGGATTCTTAACCACTAGACCACCAGAGAAGTCCCCAGTAACTCTGTATTCTCTTGAGTTTGTTGTTTGTTTGTTTTTGATTCCATGTATTAAGGACTCTTGAAGACTGAAAAACCAAGACGTCCGGTCTTGACACCACGCTGTTCCTAGGCTTTCATCGACATCCTCTTCCGAGTTTACCTCCCTGGGAACCAGCTGCCCAGAGTAAGTGCTGTGTTGACAAGCCCAGACCTGACTGCTGGCAGAATTGTCTGGGTGAGGCCTGTGTGTCTTGCGGAAAGAACACAGGAGGGTGGATAGAAGGTGCCAACCCACAGGAGGAAGAGCAGGGAGGGCGGGAGGGTGGAGGGGATTTGGATAAATCCACAGTGCAGTGTGAGTGCCGAGTGCCAAGTAGTATAACTATTTCCTTTTGATGCCATGGCCTTTCCCAGGAGACAGTCTCCAAAAACACCTGTGTCCATAAAACAAAACATACGGCTTTTTAGACTTAAAATGATGGATGAGGGACTTCCCTGGTGGTCCACTGGTTAAGACTCTGTACTTCCACTGCAGGGGGGCATGGGTTCTACCCCTGGTTGGGGAACTGAGATCTGTCATGCCACACAGTGTGGCCAAAAATAATAAAATAAAATAATGAGTGAAACTCCCCCCGTGAAAGGGAATGCTGGCCAATTCCAGAAACTTAACAAAGGCTGCACCAAATGATGGCTAGGAAGTGTGTGCGTGAAATTGTCATAAGAGGATTGATTATAATTCAGAAGATGATTCTCAGAAGTTTTAAAAAAAAATGAAGACCAGATCTCTAAGACTCTTTCCAGCTCTATAATCCTGTTAAAAATAAAATCTTAGCAAAACAAAATCAGTTGATATGTTTTGGTTTTGGGGAGAACTTAACTTCTGTTTGATGGAGAGAGGGATATGCGCAAAATTATTCTGTTGGTAGAAAGCCACCTTTTTTCTTTTTTTCTGCCTTTCTCACTAACTGGGTACAACAGGAGATAAAAGGCTGTCTTCTCTTGTAGATTCCAAGATATTTTTATTGCTATATTTTAAACTCTTTGTCACAGGAATTTTCAAACATATACAAAGTAGAGAGAATAGCATCATTGACACCTGTGTACTCATAACCCAGCTTTATCAACCATTGACACACACCTAGTCTTCTTTTTTAATCAATCCCCACTCCTCCCTTACTTTAAACTACATTCTATACAATATTATTTCATTTGTAAGTGCTTTACTATGTATCACCAGGAAGGGCTCTTTAAAAGTAGGTAACCACAGTACCATTAGCACATCTAGAAATAGCAGCAACAGTTCCTTAGTGTCATAAAATATCCAGCTAGCAGCCTATTCGGGAGGGGAGTTTGGGGAGAGAATGAATACATGCATATATACAGCTAAGCCCCTTTGCTGGCCACCTGAAACTATCACATTGTTAACTGGCTACATGCCAATATAAAATTAAAAGTTAAAAAAATAAAATATCTGGTCAGAGTTCAAGTTTTCCTGAAATTAAAAAATTTATATTTGGGGCCTTCCTCATGGTCCAGTGGTTAAGGATCTGCCTTGTAATGCAGGGGACATGGGTTGGACCCCTAATCTGGGAGTATCCCACAAGCCTTGGGGCAACTGAGCCCGTGCACCACAAGTACCGAAGCCAGGGCTCATGAGCCCACAGACCGCAACGACTGAGCCCACGCACCACAAGTACTGAAGCCCGAGTGCTCGAGAACCCGTGCTCTGCAGCCAGAGGCCACTGTGATCAGAAGCCCTCACACCACAGCTGGAGAGCAGCCCCTTCTCACCACAGCTGGAGAAAACCTGCGTGCGCAACGAAGACCCAGCACAGCCAAAAAGAAAGAAATAAATATAAAAACAAACACAAACAGATTTGGTGCTGTGTATTTATCAAGAGCCTTAAAATGTTTAGACTTGGTAAGTTCACTTCTAGAAAATTTCCTGAATCCAGAAAACCTTTATACATAAAAGATGTTTTCTGCAGCTTTATTTATAATAATGAAAGCTGGAATAAGTGAAATGGACACCCTAGGTGAATGATTAAGTGAGTTTGGGTAATACCCAATGAACAAGCATTGTGATTAGAGAAAGACAGTGATGTTAGACATAATACATTTCACACCACCATTTATTATCAAGTTTTCTTGAAGCATCCTCAAAGATAAAATATGAGTAATAACAGTATCTACCTCATGGAATGAGGACTAAGTAAAAATACACATAAAACACTCAGTAAAGTGTTTTCCTGGTACCAAGTGAGCCCTCATTATATGATCACTGTATAATATGCAGCAATAAATGTGTTTTTGAAGAACTTGTAGTAACATAGAAAATTATTACCGTATCAAATTTAAAAGCCAGTAAGCTATTTTACCACCATATAACCACAACCATGTCAAGAAAGTATACAAAGGTAGTGAAGTAAGCCAGAAAGAAAAACACCAATACAGTATACTAATGCATATATATGGAATTTAGAAAGATGGTAACGATAACCCCATATGCGAGACAGCAAAAGAGACACAGATGTATAGAACAGTCTTTTGGACTCTGTGGGAGAGGGAGAGGGTGGGATGATTTGGGAGAATAGCATTGAAACATGTATAATATCATATAAGAAACGAATCACCAGTCCAGATTCGATGCAGGCTACAGGATGTTTGGGGCTGGTGCACTGGGATGACCCTAGAGGGATGGTACTGGGAGGGAGGTGGGAGGGGGGTTCAGGATGGGGAGCACGTGTATACCCGTGGTGGATTCATGTTGATGTATGGCAAAACCAATACAATATTGTAAATATTGTAATATTTAATTGTAGCCTCCAATTAAAATAAATAAATTTAAATTTTAAAAAAAGGTAGTATACCAAAATAACAAGTTTATCAGAGTGGTGATTCTCATCTCCCATCATTCTTATTTTGTAGAGGCAATCTAAGTTCATTGCATACAAATTGTTAAGTGCAGAATAGAAAAAAACGTTAAGTTTTGATGGATTAAGGAGGGAGCAATCTAGAGATTTCCTTTTTTTAAAGCCCTCAATGTTTTCCACGCCCCAAACAGTGGCCACCAAGTCTGTTAGCACCCCCTTGTGGTCAAATAAAGCAACTACTCTTAGACAAAATTCCAATGAAGAAATTAAACGGATGATTGTATCGCCCCACAGGGAGTGGAAATGTCATGCTGGGTCTTGTGCCATGGGACTTCCAACCCAAGCTGTATCTGAATCATGGGGCCAGGGGTAGCTTGGGGACATCATGTGATTGTCCTCAGGTGAGAAACACGGCTCAAGGATTTCATGTGACTCACGAACCCATTATACTTGCCCCACGAATCTAGCTCACCCATCTCAGAACTATTGTATGAACCATTCTGAAAACTCATCTCCACTGTGTCCAACCTTCAGAGAAGAGACCGCCTGCCCTAGGGTTTCCTGCCTGTGCAGAAGAAACCTAGCCAGCATCTGCCCACCAGAAGATCGGCAGAGAGAGAGAACCCAAGAGCCACACCTGAGTTTGTCATAGCTCCACCCAATTGAGATCCTCTCTGGGTCAACCCTGTTTTGTAAGCGGCGAAACCAGCTGCAGGGCCTCATTAAAGTCATTCAGCTCCACCAAACCCGTTTCCCTTCCTGTAAACTGGGAGGAGCAGACCCGAGGTTCTGGATTGCTGGCACCTGAATCAACAGCATCAGAACCACTTGGGGCGGGGGGAGGTGTTGACATAATGAATTTTGATGCTTCTACCCAGAAATTCTCATGCAGGCAGTCTGTGGGGGATGAAGGGCTGGGAATTTGTAACTGACGAAAGCTCAGCAGGTGTGGGGACCTGGGACTCTTCAGATGCTCTTCCTTTCGGAATTGCCGGTCTCTGTCTTCTTCCTGCGGAGTCTGGAAAACTTCCTCCTGACTGTGGCATTGCTTCAAGAACATCCAGAAGGGACACATATGTCCTCATGGATAAGAGCAGGACTCCGGAGGGGGATTTCCTCCCGCATCTGCCCCCTTCAAGCTTAGCAAGGCTAAGCTTCCGTTTCTTCCCCTGTGAGATGAAGAAGATAATGTTAGTATCTACTTTACAGGGTTGTTGTACAGGGAAGATTAAATTATTTATGATAATGATTTAATTAGACTTATATTTCCATTTAATTATAATTATTTTAGCTACCAGTAAGTGGCTCAGGGAGAAGGCAATGGCACCCCACTCCAGTACTCTTGCCTGGAATATCCCATGGATGGAGGAGCCTGGTAAGCTGCAGTCCATGGGGTCGCACAGAGTCGGACACGACTGAAATGACTTAGCAGCAGCAGCAGCAAGTAGCTCAGATGGTTAAGAATCTGCCCACAGTGTGGGAGACCTGGGTTAATTTCCTGGGTTAGGAAGATCCACTGGAGAAGGGAATGGCTACACATTCCAGTATTCTTGCCTGGAGAATCCCATGGACAGAGGAGCCTGGCGGGCTACAGTCTGTGGGGTCACAAAGAGTCGGACATGACTGAGTAACTAGTACACACACACACATAATTATTTTATATATGCAAAGCCCAAAGCTCTTAAAACAGTGTGTAACACACAAAGGCTATTATTAGCAGTGATTATTTTAACTATTATTATTGTTACTGTTCCATACAGATGAGTACCTTTTCTTTAGAATTTTTGAAGTTTATACTCCAGACTTCCCTGGTGGCTCAGACGGTAAAGCGTCTGCCTACAATGTGGGAGACCCGGGTTCTATCCCTGGGTCAGGAAGATCTCCTGGAGAAGGGAATGGCAACCCACTCCAGTATTCTTGCCTCCCCCTCCCCACCCAAAAAAGGGGCTCAAAGAAATATTTTGGAGAAGGAAATGGCAACCCACTCCAGTACTCTTGCCTGGAAAATTCCATGGACTGAGAGGCTCCTCAGAGCCTGGTAGGCTACAGTCCATGGGGTCGCAAAGAGTCGGACATGACTAAGCGACTTCACTTTACTTTAATAGTTATTGTAAAATATTGGCTATATTCCCTGTGTTGGACAATATATCTTTAGTAGTTTATTTTATACCTGCTAGTTAGTGTTTCTTAGTTCCCTGTCCTATCTTGCCCTGCTTCTTCCCCCCACTGATAACCACTACTTCCTTCTGTGTCTGTGAGCCTGTTTCTTTTTTGTGGTTGTTACAGATGGGTATCTTTAAATAATAATACTTTTTAAAAGGTACAACCCCTGGCGGAGTATGGGATGAATTGGGAGATTGGGATTGACGTATATACACTATTGAGACTATGTAGAAAATAGATAACTAATGAGAACCTACCGTATACTCAGGGATCTCTACTCAGTGCTCTGTGGTGACCTAAACGGGAAGGAAATCCAAAAAGAGGGGACATATGTATGTGCCGGAGAAGGCAATGGCACCCCACTCCAGTACTCCTGCCCGGAAAATCCCATGGACGGAGGAGCCTGGAGGGCTGCAGTCCATGGGGTCGATAAGAGTCGGACACGACTGAGCGACTTCACTTTCACTTTTCACTTTCATGCATTGGAGAAGGCAATGGCAACCCACTCCAGTGTTCTTGCCTGGAGAATCCCAGGGACGGGGGAGCCTGGTGGGCTGCCGTCTATGGGATCGCACAGAGTCGGACACGACTGAAGTGACCTAGCATATGTATGTGCGTGTGTTAGGCAGTCGTGTCCGACTCTTTGCGACCCCGTGGACAGTGGCTGCCAGGCTCCTCTGTACATGGAACTCTCCAGGCAAGAATACTGGAGCGGGTTGCCATGCCCTTCTTCAGATATATGTATATGTATAGCTGGTTCACTCTTTTGAAGCAGCTCTTCTCCAATAAAAATTAATTTAAAATATGAAAGATACAACCCTTAAACCGTGAAAAAGAACCTGTGAGGTGTAGTTAAAACTCTGGGTTCAAACCAGTCCTCTATCCCCTCCCAGAGTGAATCCAGGTGAACACCCAGGACAAAGATAAGCTGCACCATCTACAAAAGTGATGCTCCCTGGGAAGGATGTACAGAGGGCGTTGAGGGGTTTTAGGAAGAGGCCAGGCCAATTGTGGTGACAGGGGTCATGTCTTAAAGACTTGTGGCCAGTGTGTGATGATACAGAAGAGGGTTTCCGAAGTGGGCACCTCTGCAGACACTCAAGAAGTTTCCAGTGGTCCAGGGACCTAAACTGGTCATTAAGATCCATGGACCACACCATTATTTTGACTCTATCCATGATGGGTCAGCTGACATGGGTGCTCAATGTTTTGCTGACCTCTCCCCAAGAGCATCCGGTGAGTGTCCTGACTGCTCATTCATCACCCCTAAAACTCAGAGGGGCTGCCTGAGCCTACTCAAGACCTCAACCCCATCCTCCTCTTTCTTCACCTTTTCCTTTCTCTGCCAGGACACTCCCCTCCCAACTCTCAATCCCCAGATCCTTGGAGGATAGGTAGCAGATACATGAATTTATTCAGCCATCAGGGTATGCTCAGAAATGATGCCCCAGAATACATATACATTTGAATCCCTGGACCTGTGGCTGCTCCTTCTACGCAAAAAAATATCCTTGCAGATGTGAAGAAGTTAAGGTTCTTGAGATGGAGAGGCTATCGTCATTTATCTGAGTGGACTCTCAATGCGTCAGCAATGTCTTTATACGATAGAAGCAGAGGGAGATTTGACCTGCAAAGAAGGTGTCAGGAAGACAGAAGAGAGAGAGACTTGAAGACACCATCCCTGGAGTGAATGCTCTACAAGTGACCGAGGACTTGGGAGTCAGGAGATCCGAGTTCGAGTCTCACTCTCCTTACGGGGATTCGAGGCAAGGCTGAATCTCTCGTTCCTTTGCCTGTAAAACTCCCACAGTGACACAGAAGAGAAAGGTTCCCTCCTGCTGCAAGTGCTATTAGGCTTAAGGGAAATGCTGGGGAGAACACCGAGTACAAACATATGCTACTGTTACCTATGAGACTGGGGGTGGGGTGGCCTCATGGTAGCCCTCAGATTCTGCCACCAGTAGCCACCCTGCTTTGAATCTTAGGAATAACAATTATAACAGGAGCATCTTGACTGTATGCCTACTATGTGCCAGGTGCTGTCCCAAGCATCTTATTTGCCTCCTCCAGAGACACGTAGAAATGGCTTAGTGGAGTTTGCACTTTGGTGTTTTTATTATTATTGTTTTTGCACTTTGTTTTTTTGTTGTTGTTTTGTTTTTTTGTGTGTTTTTTTAAATGTTTTTTTTTTGTTGTTGTTTTTGTGTTTTTTTCTTTGGTTTTTGCACTTTGGAAGCAGAAAGACCTAAACTGGAATCTCAGCTGTGTCCTATTTAGTTATGTGACCTCAGGCAGGCAACTTCACCTCCTAGGCCTCAGTATCCTCAGAGACAAATAATGCTTTCTTTTTTTTTTTCTTAAATCATTTGACCATGCTGCATGGCATGTGGGTTCTTAGTTCCCTGACCAGGGATTGAACCCATGCCGCCTCCATGGGAAGCACAGCATCTTAACCACTGGACCACCAGGGAAATTCTCAAAATGGTGCTGTTTTGACCTGTCTTCCTGGGAGGGCACAAGGCTCAGATCTACCCTAAGCAAAATATCTGGCATGGTCCTCTTGTTACCACAGTGGCGGCTCCGTGGTGAACACACAGGCTCATAAGGGGGTACACTGCTGTCTCCCGGTGTGGAAACATCTATGTGCCACTGGCGTCCATTCAAAAGGCAGCATTTCCACTCCCGTTCCACGCCTGTGGAACCACAGAATCTTTCTTCCATGACAGCACCTAGACACACTCATACGTGGTAATTTTCAGGCCAGAGCTGAGCAACTAATTTTCCCACCTAAAATTTATTCTTTCTTCTTTTGTTATTACAGGCTGGGGAAAAGACATAATAAAAACCCTCTGAGTCTGGCAAAGAAAAACAACGGTGAAATGCAATTTGAAACCGGGAGTAATCATTGTGTCTACAATTCTAAAAAAACAAATAAATCAAGGAGTAGCTTTTAGAGCCAGTTTTAAATCATGCAGAAGAGTCAGAGTTAGAAAAAAAAAAATCATTATTTTCCTCTCCAAAATGCTGCTCCCCCTGGACTTTCCATCCCCACTCAAAGCCCCACGAATCCTCAGACCCACTGTTCGCAAACCCCAGGATGCTGTCAATATTCCCCTTTTAACTCTATCTAGCCATCCAGTCCCTTGATTTTCTGCCTCTTGCAGCCACAGGGCATTTTCATTAGTCCCCTACCTTCAGGCTTGAACTTGGCTGGCAACCCTCCAAGCCAGCCGCCAAGGGATCTTCCCGAAACACAGATGAGAAGATTATCAGGATGACTGTCAATTACTGAGAACATGTGGGGCATCTACCACATAGCTGGTATTCTTTCACTAACCTCCCAAAGTCTCTCTCTCTCTTTAGTCGCTAAGTCGTGTCCGACTCTTTCAGTCTCATGGACTGTTGCCCGCCAGGCTCCTCTGTCTGTGGGATTCTCCAGGCAAGCACACTGGAGTGGGTTGCCATTTCCTTCTCCAGGGCATCTTCCCGACCCAGGGATCGAACCCGGGTCTCCTGCACTGCAGGCAGATTCTTTACCGACTGAGCTATGAGGGGAGCCACATTATTAGTCCTACTTCACTAATGAAGCAGTTTGCTTCTGTAACTTGCCCGAGATCACTGACCTGGGAAACAGTGAAGCTGGGACTTGAGCCCAGGTCTGGTGACTCCTGAGTCTGAGCTCTTCCCATGTCACTGCTTTCTCTCCTGGGCTTCCTACTGACCGCAGCCAAGTTTCCCAAACCATGCCCTGGGGACATCACTGTATAAGATAGAATAAATTTTCTTTAAAACAACACCACCAGTAAAATGTACGTGGAGGGGAGAAGTGACCAGTCTGCCTTAAATAAACTTGGGGCACGCTCCCTAGGCTGCCCAGTCTCAGAGAATCCCTGGCATATATTAAAGGCTTTCGAGTGTCCTACAATTTTTTAAAAAAGGGAAAAAAAAAAACAAAACACTTTAACCTAGAGTTTTCCAAAGTGATTTTGCCATGGAACCCCTTTGCGCTGAGCATCCATCAGAGCCTGCACGAGGACTGGTGTTCCTCGGCACACAGTCTGGGAACCACCTGCCTTCCAGCTCAGGCCCCACAAGCCCTGGGGCTGGGCTCGGCTGCCTCTCCAGTTTCACCTCCTCTTATGCCTTGTGTCAGCCTTTT
>NW_011494943.1:14585735-14628480 GCF_000754665.1 Bison bison bison | reverse complement strand
TCCCCCCCCTCTTATCCCTTGTGTCAGCCTTTTGCTCCAGCCACTCCTCAACGCTCGAGTTTCCTCTAACATGCCAGGGCGCTCCTGCCTGTGCGCCTTTACACGAGCTGTTCCCGCCCTGAGTCTGCAATGCCATTTCTTCCTCCCCTCCTCCTCAAGGTGGTCTGGCTGAAATGTCTACTATTCCGGAAGGGATTTCCTGGGTTTCTAACCAGAGCTAATCACTCTTTGTACCTCGAACTTACCTTTAGTACAACACATTTCTCCAAAAAACATTTGTCTCCCCAAAGCTGTTTCCTGCGGTGGTCTGTGAGCTTCTAGAAGGGCAGGCCGTGCTTGCTTTATTTCAGAATCAACACCACGCACGAGGCCCAGTACACATCAGTTGTTTGCCAGCCAAACCCCCCTAGCCTCCTTCTAGTCTATTTTCTTAATACAGCTTTCTGATTATACATGTCACTCAAGCCCACTGTGAGATCTGAAAAAATACATATGTATATGATGATATATATTTAAAGAAGAAATACCCATAATCCTGATGGGAGAGACTGACTGAGGGGAAAATTGGGTCTTGCTTTGATGGGCGGGGCCATGCTCAGTAAATCTTTAATCCAATTTTCTGTTGATGGGTGGGAATCAAATCCCTTATGATTATACTGTGGAAGTGAGAAATAGATTCAAGGGATTAGATCTGATAGAGTGCCTGAAGAACTATGGACGGAGGTTCATGACATTATACAGGAGGCAGGGATCAAGACCATCCCCAAGAAAAAGAAATGCAAAAAGGCAAAATGGTTGTCTGAGAAGACCTTAAAAATAGCTGTGAATAGAAGAGAAGTGAAAGGCAAAGGAGAAAAGGAAAGATATGTCCATCTGAATGCAGAGTTCCAAAGAATAGCAAGGAGAGATAAGAAAGCATTCCTCAATGATCAAAGCAAAGAAATAGAGGAAAACAATAGAACAGGAAAGACTAGAGATCTCTTCAAGAAAATTAGAGATACCAAGGGAACATTTCATGCAAAGATGGGCACAATAAAGGACAGAAATGGTATGGACCTAACAGAAGCAGAAGATATTAAGAAGAGGTGGGAAGAATACACAGAAGAACTGTACAAAAAAGATCTTCACAACCCAGATAATCATGATGGTATGATTACTCACCTAGAGCCAGACGTCCTGGAATGTGAAGTCAAGTGGGCCTTAGAAAGCATCACTACGAACAAAGCTAGTGGAGGTGATGGAATTCCAGTTGAGCTATTTCAAATCCTAAAAGATGATGCTATTAAAGTGCTGTACTCAATATGTCAGCAAATTTGGAAAACTCAGCAGTGGCCACAGGACTGGAAAAGGTCAGTTTTCATTCCAATCCCAAAGAAAGGCAATGCTAAAGAATGCTCAAACTACCACACAATTGCACTCGTCTCACATGTTTGCAAAGTAATGCTCAAAATTCTCCAAGCCAGGCTTCAACATTACACGACCCATGAAATTCCAGATGTTCAAGCTGGATTTAGAAAAGGCAGAGGAACCAGGGATCAAATTGCCAACATCTGTTGGATCATCGAAAAAACAAGAGAGTTCCAGAAAAACATCTACTTCTGCTTTATTGACTACCAAAGCCTTTGGATGTGTGGATCACCACCAACTGTGGAAAATTCTGAAAGAGATGGGAATACTAGACTACCTGACCTGCCTCCTGA
Organism: Bison bison bison; assembly: GCF_000754665.1. Lineage (NCBI taxonomy): Eukaryota > Metazoa > Chordata > Mammalia > Artiodactyla > Bovidae > Bison > Bison bison. The sequence continues at coordinate 14,626,780 of NW_011494943.1, read as the reverse complement.
GAAATCTGTATGCAGGTCAAGAAGCAACAGTTAGAACTGGACATGGAACAACAGACTGGTTCCAAATCGGGAAAGGAGTACGTCAAGGCTATATATTGTCACCCTGCTTATTTAACTTCTATGCAGAGTACATCATGAGAAATGCTGGGCTGGATGAAGCACAAGCTGGAATCAAGATTGCCGGGAGAAATATCAATAACCTCAGATATGCAGATGACACCACCCTTATGGCAGAAAGCGAAGAAGAACTAAAGAGCCTCTTGATGAAGGTGAAAGTGGAGAGTGAAAAAGTTGGCTTAAAACTCAACATTCAGAAAACTAAGATCACAGCATCTGATCCCATCATTTGATAGCAAATAGATGGAGAAACAGTGGAAACAGTGTCAGACTTTATTTTTCTGGGCTCCAAAATCACTGCAGATGGTGATTGCAGCCATGAAATTAAAAGACGCTTGCTCCTTGGAGGAAAAGTTATGACCAACCTAGACAGCATATTCAAAAGCAGAAACATTATTTTGCCAACAAAGGTCCATCTAGTCAAAGCTATGGTTTTTCCAGTAGTCATGTCTGGATGTGAGAGTTGGACTATATAGAAACCTAAGCGCCGAGGAATTGATGCTTTTGAACTGTGGTGTTGGAGAAGACTTAAGAGTCCCTTGGACTGCGAGAAGATCCAACCAGCCCATCCTAAAGGAAATCAGCCCTGAATGTTCATTAGAAGGACTGATGTTGAAGCTGAAACTCTAATACTTTGGCCACCTGATGTGAAAAACTGACTTATTGGAAAACCCCTGATGCTGGGAAAGATTGAGGGTGGGAGAAGGGGATGACAGAATGAGATGGTTAGATGGCATCACCGACTCAATGGACATGAGTCTGAGTAAACTCCGGGAGTTGGTGATGGACAGGGATGCCTGGCATGCTGCAGTCCATGGGATTGCAAAGAGTCAGACACAACTGAGAAACTGAACTGATTGAACTAACTCATAATCCTAGAGGGATCAGGGTGAATGGTTCTCAAACTTACATCAAAACAGCATAAGAAGGACCTATATGAGTTTGTTAAAAATAGAGATGCTCAAACTGCAGCTGGACCACCCAGCTTCTGTCCCAGTGTGTGTTTATGTGCACACACGTGTATTTAATAAACTTCCAGTTGATTCTAAAAGACATCCCTTGGGAATTCCCTGGTAATCCAGTGGTTAAGACGCCACACTTCCAGTGGAGGGGCTGAGAGGTCTATCCATTGTCAGGGAACTAAGATCCCACATGGCATGTGCCTGGGTGTCCGACTCTACGACCCCATGGACTGCTCCTCTGTCCATGGGATTTTCCAGGCAAGAATACTGGAATGGGTTGCCAGTCCCTTCTCCAAGGGATCTTCCTGACCCCAGGGACTGAACCAGGGTCTCCTGCATTGCAGGCAGATTCTTTACTGTCTGAGCCACCAGGGAAGCCCCCATCGTGTGGTGAAGCCAAATTAAAAAATAAATAAAATGCACTGGGAATTCCCTGGAAATCCACTGATTAGGATTCTGGACTTCTCATGACCAGGGCCAGGGTTCAATCCCTGGTAGGTCTCAAAAGCCACATGGTGCAGTCAAAAAAAGAAAAAATGAACCCGTCATCAAGCATCACTGCTTAGGTGATTCCCCATGTTTTTGAACTAGGAACAAGACAGCGATGAACAATTTTGTATGTAAATCTTCGTCTGTGGGTTGACTGATTGCCTTAGGAGAGATTCCTGGAAATGGAATGATGGCGCCAAAGCAGGAAGGGTTCTCAGGCTCTCGGAGGAGTTATTCTCTGGGAAGATGGTGCTGCTCCCCTCTCCCGCCGGCAGCTTGTGAAGATGCTTGTCCCACCACGCCCCCATTATTATGGCCATTTTGGACAAGAAAGAATACAGGAATAGTTGCTATTAAATGTGAAAGAAAAATTGCCTAGCTGGGTGGTTTTTAAAGAGGGACATTTAGCAAGCTTTTGAAGTATAATTACTGTTTAATCAAGCCGGGGAACGCACAGTCATTATTTCCTTTTTGTGCGTGCTTAGTAATTTTGCCAACGAACGCTGTGAGCACCCATCACTTCATCTGTTTTCCAGGGCTTATGCTGCTTGCGTGTTTTGCTAGAACAGCTTCAGTCTCTCGCGCACTCTCTCTCTCTGTCTTTGTGTCTCTGTCTCTCTTTTCTGCTGAGGTATATAGACATTGAGTTTAGTTTCTTCTTTTCCGGAGTCTCAGGTAACGGGCAGCTTCCCTTACCCTAGATGCTCACACCCACCTGGTGGGTAGGGGGCTGCTGACTGCCCACCACCTAGAATGGTGCTTAACGCCCTTGACTCTTAGACTTCCCTGGTGGTGCAGTGTTTAAGAATCCGCCGGACAACGCAGGGGACATGAGTTCGATCCCAGGTCCAGGAAGATCTCACATGCCCCAAAGCAACTAAGCCCGTGGGCCACAACTACTGAGCCAGCACTCTAGAGCCCTCAGTCCGCAACTACCGAGGCCTGTGCACCCTAGATCCCATGCTTTGCAACCAGAGAAACCATTGCAACGAGAAGCCTGAGCACCGCAATGAAGAGTAGCCCCCGCTCGCTGTGACTAGAGAAAGCCCGAGTGCAGCAGGTAAGACACACCACAGTCAAAAAGTAAAAGAAATGAAGAGATCTTAAAAAAATGAAGCAAAAAAGACTAAACCTATATAGACAGTGGGAGGATATCGACTGTTAAATGAAAACAGCAGGAGAAAAAAAACATGCTCGGAATGATCTCATTTCTGTGAAAGGAAATCATTTATTCAAACAGCATTTAATAAGGACCTATTGTGGCTCAGAGGGTAAAGAATCTGCCTGCAATGCAGGAGACCAGGGTTCAATCCCTGGGTCGGGAAGATGCCCTGGAGAAGGGAATGGCAACCCACTCCAGTGTTCTTGCCTGGAAAACGCTATGGACAGAGGAGCCTGGCTGGCTACAGTCCATGGGGTCGCAAAGGCTCAGACATGCCTGAGCGACTAACACTCACTCACTCATATGCCAGACGCTGTGGATAAATAGGTAAATCCACACAAAACTTGCCTACATGGATGTGCATAACCGGGGTTTATCACTAAACAGAAAGGAGCCTGGAAGGACATGTTCACCCTGGTTATTTCGAGGCAGAGTACACAGGAGCAGGGAAACGGTTTTAACAAGAGTTTTCATATTTTACTCTCTATCCTTCTATATTGTTTGGATTTTTTCCACAATAAATACACACCATGTTTGTAATTTAAAATAATACAGAACAAAGACATGAAATAGCGGGGAAACAGAGCCCATGATACAGCCAGGCTGGGGGACCCAGGCCTGAGCTAACTTCTGACCTCTGCTCCTTGGGGCTCCATCACTTTGCTCTCCATCCACCCAAAGGTTTGGTCTTCAATCTCTCCAGAGAAATCAGCCAGGGAAACAAAGATAACCATTGTGGGATAGGGTTCAAGTTTACCCCAGCCGTTACCACTTGGTCCACTGGTCCCAGGTCTCCTGGAGGAGTTCCTTGTGACTTAAATGTGTCCATGTATGATAGTGATTCCTTTTATTTTTAATTTCGGAAACTTTCTAGCCTTCAGAAAAGTCACAAGAAGTAATACCATGAACACTTGTATATTCTTCACCTGGATTGACTAGTTGTTAACATTTTGCACGTTTGCTTTATTTCACTCTCTTTTTATGTATTAATTGTAATCTTTGCTGAATTGTTTGAAATTTAGGTATAGACTTCATGACTTTTTATTCCTAATACTAAGAAAATATCTTGCATAACCATGGTATATTATCGCACTTGGGAAATTGAACATTAACACTTTGCTATTATCTTGCATACATATCTTGCATATTCCCAGTTGGCCCTATATTGTCCCTGAGCAACTCCTTAAAAAAAAAAAAGATTTGAGATCCAATCCAAGATCACGGGTTGCATTTAGTTGTCCAGTCTTTTTTAAGTACCCTTTAATCTCGAGACGTTCCTCAGCCCATTTTGGTCTTTTCTGATATGGAGGTACTTAGAAGTCCAAGCCAATCGTGTTAAAACTACGACTACTTTAAACACAATACTGAATTCTACAAGAGATGTGAATTTTCCTATGCCACCGCTAGGTGACGCTCTCGGCAGCTCTTGCCCTTCAACAGCCCTTATGAAAGGATCCTTGTTTTAAAGATTGATTGTCTCAACCAAACAAAGCGCTTACTAGGTAAAGCATGTTTATGATGCCTGTAGATTGGGAGGAGGGATAATTTAGGAGTTTGGAGTTAAAAGATACACACTGCTGCTGCTGCTGCTGCTAAGTCGCTTCAGTGGTGTCCGACTCTCAGCGACCCCATGGACTGCAGCCCACCAGGCTCCTCTGTCCATGAGATTTTCCAGGCAAGAGTACTGGAGTGGGGTGCCATCGCCTTCTCCCACTACTGTATATGTAATAGATAACCAACAAAGACCTACTATATAGCACAGGGAAGTATACTCAATATCTTGCAATAACCTATAATGGAAAAGAATCTGAAAACAAAACAAAAAGCACACATATAAAACTGACTCATTTTGCCATATACCTGAAACACACATTGTACCTCAACTGTATTTTTTTTTTAAGATTTTTTTTTAAATGTGGACCATTTTTTAAAGTCTTTATTGAACTTTTTACAATATTACTTCTGTTTAATGTTTTCGTTTTGGGGCCACAAGGCATGTGGGATCTTAGGTGCCCAGCCAGGGATCAAACCCACACCCTCTGCATTGGAAGGCAAAGTCTTAATCACTTGACTACCAGTGAAGTCCCAATCAACTGTATTTTAATAAAAATTAAAAGGAAATAAAATGCCTGTATGTTTATAAATGTGGTATCCTTTCAAGATACCTTGATGCTTTTGGGTTGTGGTGCTGGAGATTCGTGTCCCTTGGACTGCAAGGAGATCAAACCAGTCAATCCTAAAGGAATTCACCCCTGACTATTCACTGGAAGGACTGATGCTGAAGCTGAAGCTCCCATACTTTGGCCACGAGATTCAAAGAGCCAACTCACTGGAAAAGATTGAAGGCAGGAGGAGGGAGCGACAGAGGATGAGATGGTTGGTGGCATCACCGATTCAATGGACATGAACCTAAGCAAACTCCAGGAAACGGTGGAGGACAGGGAAGCCTGCCCTGCCACAGTCCATGGGGTCGCAAAGAGTTGGATATGATTTAGCGACTGAACAACAACAACATCCTTTCAAGAATGTCCTCCCAGCAACACCCGGATATTGTTCATCAGGATGCTGATTCAGTGGGGCTGGTGTAGGTCCTAAGATTATACCTTTATAACACATTTCAGGGTGACTGTGATGCTGCTGCTTTGGAGAACATACCTGGAGGAGCAGGGTTAGGACAAACATATGAAGAATCATATCTATTTACACTTGAAATGTGAAAGCAAAAGTGTTAGTCGCTCAGTCATGTCCATGACTCTGTGACCCGTGGACTGGGGCCTGCCAGGCTCCTCTGTCCTTGGGATTCTCCAGACAAGAATACTGGAGTGGGTAGCTGCACCCTTTTCCAGTGGATCTTCCCAACCCAGGAATTAAACCTGTGTCTCTTGCATCTTCTGTATTATAGGCGGATTCTTTACCATCTGAGCCATCAATGAGGCAACTTTTATTTTTCTGTCAGAGCCAGCAATGAAGCTGGTCTTATCTCCTGCTTTTTCTCTCCTTCCCTTCTCCCTCCCTCCGCCCCTCCTCCCCGGCCCTTTGGCCTTGGTGCTTCTTGGCCACAGTGCCTTTGTTCTAGCTGTCCTGTCTACCTGTACACTCATGCTTCTGTCTGGCCAACTCCATCAGCTTCCTCGAGTCTTTCTCCAGATCTCACTTCTTCTTCTTTGTTTTATATATATATATTTTTGTTGTTTGTTTGTTTGTTTTACTGAAGTCTTCCTTAGTGGCTCAGATGGTAAAAAAAAAAAAAAAAAAATCTGTCTGCAATTCAAGAGACCTGGGTTTTATCCCTGGGTCAGAAAGATCCCCTGGAGAAGGGAATGGCAACCCACTCTGCAATTTTGCCTTGAGAATTCCACGGACAGAGGAGCCTTGCGGGCTATAGTCTACGGGGTCACAAAGAGTCAGACACGCCTGAGTGACTAACACACACACATAGTTGATTTACAATGCTGTGCCAATCTCTGCTGTACGGCAAAGCGATTCCGTTATACACATATAGACATTCTTTTTGTCCTGTTATTTTCCATTACGGTTTATCACAGGACATTGAATATAGCTCTCTGAGCTATACAGTCGGGCCTTGTCGTTCCTTCATTCCATATATAATAGCTGACATCTGCTAATCTCACACTGCCAGTCCTTCCCTTCCCCTCCCCTCTCCCCCTTGGCAACCACAAGGCCATTTTTTATGTCTCCGAGTCTGTTTCTCTTTCACAGGTAGGTTCAGTCATGCCATATTTTAGCCAAATCTCACTTCTTATCGAGGTTTGCCCAGACTACCCTATTGAACGCCACCCCCTGCCCCCAGGGATTTCCTCTCTCCTTCAATCTGCTCAGCTATTTTCCTATAGCCCTTACCATCTTTTCATGTATCAGGTAATATGCTTATTGTATTAATTGCTTATTTCTCTCTCTGTACTAGAATCTAAGTTCCACGAGGGCAGAGATCTCTATTTTCTTCACTGATATACCCCCGGTACCTAGAACAGTGTCTGGCACGTGGTAGGTTCACAAGAAAATATTTGTGCTCCTTAACGAGAGCTTCAAGGCGGCAGCTCCCAGTCCCCTCATTCAGTTGATGAAGAAATGAGCTCCAGATCTTTGAGCACGATAAAGACATGCGCAAGGGTCTCGGGGACTATAAGGAGATTGTCCAGTTTGTCTAAATGAATATAATTTAAAAGCAGGACTTGTTTGTATCAGTCAATTTTTCCTTTTTTCTTTTTCCATTTGTTGTTTTTTTTCTATCAGTTAAATTTTAAGCTGCCATCATAATTGTTATTATTTGTGTTCGGCCTTTTCCCAAAAGGATCTGAAGCCGCCAAAGAGATGAAATGTCATATAAAACAGAACAGTTAGGAATCAAGTTGGAAGCGATAGCATCTAAAGGAAGAGGGAGTTGACTTTAACAAGCCCTTGATGGTAGTTAATTGCCCTAATGGGGTACAGAATTTGGCTCTGAATTCTTTGGCAGCCGAGTCAAACGGGAAGCACGTGGGGCTGCAGAGTATTCCTTGTCTGTGCTAAGAATGTCTGAACGCTCAGCAGGGACGCGCTTCCAGGAGGAATTCAGCACAAGCCCAGAGAACTCTGTGTGACATCCAGTGGCCCCAAGTGGGCTCCTGTTTACGAAAACCCCCAAAATCCTCATTGAAGAATGTGATCCTTTTATCCGGGAATACTAAGAGCGTGACGTTAAACCACACAATGATAACGTTTATGGTTCCTGTGAGTTCTTTTCTGATGCTCTACCTGAAAATAAAGATGAAAACCAAAGAATCTAGAAGAAAACAGGGATAAACATGTCTGTGTCCTCAGTGACTTCAGTCGTGTCTGACACTTTTCAACTCTATGGACTGTAGCCCGCCAGGTTCCTCTGTCCGTGGGATTCTCCAGGCAAGGACACTGGAGTGGGTTTCCATGCCTGGTTGGGGATCTTCCCCAACCAGGGATCAAACTCATTCCTCCCGTGGCTCCTGCATCGCTGGTGGATTCTTCACTGCTGAGCCACCTGGGAAGCCCCAGTAAACATGTCTAGGAATATCTTTTACAAATATTTGCTGTCTCAGATCTTTGACAAACAGTGAACCAGAGGCAATTCATGGACTGAATTTTCATATGTTCAGTAGCAGGGGGATATTTATTTTCTACTGGATGGCACAGTGTTAAAGAATCAATGCAGGAGACGAGGTTTGATCCCTGGGTTGGGAGGATCCCCTGGAGTGGGAAATGGCAACCCACTCCAGTATTCTTGCCTGGAAAATTCCATGGACAGAGGAGTCTGGCAGGCCACAGTCCATGGGGTCACAAAGTCTTGGACAGAACTGAGCAACTGAGACAGAAGCAGGAGAATACACCAAGCACTATAAATAGAATCCTCTTTCTTTTTTTCCCAGAGGGTAGCCCCCCTGGACCCAGCTAGCTCAAGGACAGAGAGGACAAGAGGGAAAGTCACTTCTGTTTATTTAAGTTGCAGAAAGTATTTGCTAGGGTGTATTTTGTATCCAAAAGAAGTATCCAGCAAATTCACCTCTTGGGCCACCAGGAAGCTGTCCTCCACCATCAAGTAAGGACAATTGCTCTGTGTTCTGTCGATGCTTTTCCAAAACCCAGTTCTTTTACAAAGCTGCTGAATATCCTGTATTTTAATAAATGATAATATGTTTTTTTCTTATAGATTCCTTGTCTCAAAAAATTATTTAAAGATAACCCCTTTAAAATAATTCACAGTCTAATGACAGGAATAAGCACATCTAAACAAATAACTACAAGAAATGTGATGAGTGCCATACTCATCAGTACATGGGGAAGAGTGGCCGGACCATTTCCTTTAACAACAATGTACTTCCTCTTTTTACAGTTGTACATCATTATATTGCGGATTGTTCCCCTGGGCTCAGTCATTTTATTTTTTAAAAAAATATTTATCTAGTTATCAAATAAAGAGCTGTGCTAGGTCTCAGTTGCAGCACGTGGGATGTCTAGTGGCAGCATGCAAACCCTTAGTTGCGGCATGTGGGATCTAGTTCCCTGATCAGGGATCAAACCCAGGCCCCCTGCATTGGGAGTGCAGAGTCTTTGCCACTGGATCACCAGGGAAGTCTCTGGTAAACTTTTAAATAGAAATCATGGGACTTCCCATGGTCCAGTGGTTAAGAGTCGCCTGCCAATGCAGAGGAAACAGGTTTGATTCCTGGTCCAGGAAGCTTCCATATACCATGGGGCAACAAAGCCGGTGTGCCACAGCCCCTAGAGTCCACGCTCTGCAAGAAGAGAGTAGCCCCCACTCTCTGCAATTAGAGAAAGTCCAAGCAACAACAAAGACTCAGTGCAGCCAAAAATAAAATAATTCAATTTAAAAAAAAGAAAAAGAAATCATCTTCAACTGAGCCCTACCATCTCTGCTTCTGCCCATCACAGCTGTGTCACACACACACGGAATGTTCTTTCTCCACCTGGCATTGGTTCTGCCACACAACCCTGAGCTGCAATATATCAAGTGGTGGGCCCACCTGGGGCTGGATTCTACTCCAAACCAATTCTGGGCTTTTGCCTGAATGGCCTGGAATCCTCTGCTTCCACTACACGGATTAGCTGCATCCGTCTTGAAAGAAGAGACCAGCTTGGGTTTGGCAAACAGCCAGCTGTGTGCAAAAGGCAGGAGGGCGGTGGGGGGGGGGGTGAGGGGGGAGGGGTGGGAGGGATGGGAGGGTAGGGGGAAGGCGCCCTCTTTGAGGGCTGGGTCGGCTTGTAACTGGCTTGTCGGTGTTGGTTATTTGTGGGCTCCTGCTTCTTCAAGGTGTCTGCTTACCTTGGCATCTTCTGCACAGCTGTGGAATGTGCAAAGCCTTGCACAAACCAGGCGCTCATTGCTTGTTGAATAAGCCCTGATGAGCAAAGGTGATATATTGGCCTGTTTGGAGTCACTTGCCTAGATTTTCACTTTTTGCTTTCAATATCACATGCCCATATGCCAACACCTCCCACAAAACAGAGAGAAGCACCTGTGCTGGTCTTGGCACGAGATCTGTTCAAGGGCAGAGAGGGGCCGTCTTTGTTCTCTATTGCTCTGTGCATGTGTATGTGTGCATATGTGTCATCCCAGGCCCCTGTGGGTGTTCACACATGTCTACTTATGTGGTTTTTTTTCATTTGTCTGCACGGAGTCTTAGTTGCAGCATGCGGGATCTTTCAGTTGTGGCATGTGGGATCTAGTTACCTGACCAGGTATCAAACCTGGGCCCCCCTGCATTGGGAGTGTAGAGTCTTAGCCACTGGACTACCAGGGATGTCCCTGTCTACTTATGTTTGCTCATGGACCAAGGGCTGGACAGCTGTGTCCCTGAAAGACAGCAAGTGGAACTCTGACAAATTCAGAGTTGAATACAGTTAGATCAACAGGTCCCAACCTGTTCAAGTTTGAGGATCCCTCTTTAACTAACATAAAAAAATTGCAGACTTTCATATGAACTTGTCTTTCCTGCATTTGCAAATTGATTTAAAAAAAATGTCCCTATGCATTTGAAAACCTTTTGCAATGATTCCCAGTCTCTCCAGATGTGGGGGTGCACTTCCCAAATAGACCTTTAACACCAGAAAGGAATACCTCCTGTGAACCCCTAACATTCTAGCAACTTTCCCCCTAAACAAACATGACCAAAAGCGTGAGCAAAGTACTACAAGCCCCAGAGGCCACGTATATCGGTTCTTTGATGCATCCTCTAATCTCACACAGGATCTGCACCTTAACAGATACTGAGAAAATGCTTCTTGCTAAAACATCCAGAAAGGTGAGGATGGAATGGCTGGTTAGGCTCACTCACCAGCTATGCTCTATGGTCCTGCACACTAGCCTCAAAGAGCATGATTCCAAGTTGTACGTAAGGGACTTCCCTGGCGGTCCAGTGGCTAACAGTCCATGTTCCCAATGCAGGGGGCCTGGGTTCGATCCCTAGTCAGGGAACTAGAGCCCACAAGCCATGACAAAACTTGAAGATCCGGAATGCCAAAACTAAGACCTAGTGTAGCCAAATATATAAATAAATATGTTTTTTAAAAGTTCTGTGTAGAAGGCCTGACTTACCATCCTCAAACTTGGCTCTGCAACAAACATCACATTACTTTATTATCATGAAATGAAATAAAGTCTGTTCCTGGGCCTCCATTCTGCCAGCCTATTGTGAAATTTAACATTGGCCTCAGTCGGCAAATCCCTTCTCTGCCTGGAGTTACATAAGAATCTGGAAGTATCATGTGGTTCCTGGAAAACGGGAAGGGAAGGGATTCTGCCTGTGGTCCCTGCTCAAGCTCCTTGTGGTTTGGGCTCCCAGGGTCCTGAGAAGACTGGTGACTCCCCAGGCTCCCTGTTACGCGAGGTGTAAGGGGATTTTGGCCGAGGCTGCAAGCCCCAGGCCTAGTGTCCAGCCTCCCTGGACACCCTGTGCCATCAGACACTTCCCTGAGGGACCAGACTCCTTCATAGGGACAGAGCACCCTCCCCAGTTTGGGGGACTCTCCTTTGCCTGCTGCTCCCCCTCTGTTCCTCCCAACTACCACCTTCCTTGAAGTGAGGGGCACACACAGGGCCTCAGCTGGACCTCCTAGAGCTGTGCCTGGTGGCAGGGGCCAAAGGATCCCAGAGGAAACTAAAGACAAGTTGAGCCTTGGTGACTGGCCCTGCCACAGGGGCCCATCAGAAGGACCACATGCCTGCCTCGTGTTTAACCTTTCTGGGGTATTTCTTCCTTTCTTTTTTCATTAATTAATTTTTGGCTGTGCTGGGTCTTCTTTGCTACATGAGGGGTCTCTAGTTGCAGCGAGCAGGAGCTACTCTTCGTTGCGGTGTGTGGGCTTCTCACGGCAGTGACTTCTCTTGTTGCAGAGCACAGGCTGTAGGGCACTCGGGCTCCAATGGTTGAAGCACACGGGCTCAGTATTTGCGGCTCCTGGGCTCTGGAGCCCAGGCTCAGTAGTTGTGGCACAAGAGTTCAGTTGCTCCTCAGTATGTGGGATCTTCCCGGATCAGGGATCAAACCCACGTCCCCTGCACTGGCAGGCAGATTCTCAACCACTGGACCACCAGGGAAGCCCCAGGCTGTTTCTAAATAACTCAACCCCCAAAGAGCCTCTTCTGCCTTCTTGTTTTTCTGAAACTGACTTGCCAGAGAAGTAACCTGGAATTTGAACCCGTCCTAGCTCGGGGACGCATCTCTCACTGAGTGGCTGGTGGTGTGACAGAGCTTCTCCAGATGGTGTCAGATCCTGGCTTGGGGTTCGCCTTCACTTTGGAGGCACCAAAATCCATTCTGTTTCCTGTTTCTAGGACCCTGTCCCGGGCTCCTTCAAAGTCCCAACAGCGGGAGGTTTCCTCGCTCCGGGAGGGGAGTGTTGGTTGTACCAGAAAACTAGTGGAATAGTTTCTGGCATGAAACCAGACCCTCTTGTGCCAAGAGGTTCCAGGAAAACCAGCACATCCCAGGACTGGGAGGAAGCAAGGCAGCGACTGGGGAGTTTTTCCTAATGAATCCAATAAATTCCTCGGAAAAATAATCCACCAAAGGTCAGATATAGATAGAAAACAACGTTGCAGGCTTTGGGAGGCATTTTTTTTTCCCTAAAGGGAGAGAAAAAATTCCATGCATTGGCTCAAAATAAATAACTAGGAATATGAAACTCGTCTATTCATGTAAGAAATATATAAACTTTAGTTCTGGAATCAGAGAAAGAATAAGAGGTGAGAGGGAGAACTTGGAGGAAGATTAGAGAAAGAAACTAAATAATATTTTCAGAGGCAGAGACATGAAACACAAGAGAACAGGGCGTGGTGAAAGAACACCAGGCGGAGAAGGCTCCGAAGATTATGTTACAAAGAACAGAGTGGAGTTACCAAAGGGGAAGGGGTGTGGGGCAGAGTGAAATGGGTAAAGGAAGTCAACTGGATGGTGATGGATGGAAACTGAATTTTTGGTGGTGAGCATGCTGCAATGTATACAGAAGTCAAAATATAATGTTGTACACACGAAACATGTTATACACCAATGTTTACCTTAATTTAAAACAATGTTATTTGGGGGACTATTCTGGTGGTCCAGTGGTTAAGACTTCAACCTTCCAATGTAGAGAGTGTGGGCTCCATCCCTGGTCAGGGAGCCAAGATCCCACATGCCTAGTGGCCAGGAAAAAAAAAAAAAGTCCTCCCCCCACCAAAATCACAAAAAAACAGAAGTATTGTTGCAAATTCAATAAAAATGGTCCCATCAAACTGCTGTATAGCACAGGGAGCTCAGCTCGGGGCTCTGTGATGACCTAGAGGGATGGGATGTGCGGGAGAGGGAGGCTCAAGAGGGAGGGGGTGTGTGTACACTCAGAGCTGAGTCAGGTTGCTGTTTAGAAGAAATTAGCGCAACGCTTGCCTGGAGAATCCCAGGGATGGCGGAGCCTGGTGGGCTGCCGTCTATGGGGTCGCACAGAGTTGGACAGGACTGAAGTGACTTAGCAGCAGCGGCACAATGTGTCTGTGTCACATGAAGACACAGACACTCAGGCATATGGAAGGAGGCTACGGGATGACAGAGGTGGGGCTTAGGGTGGAGCAGCAGCCACGGGGCCCCAAGGATCGCCAGCGACCACCAGAAGCTAAAGGAAGCCAGGAAGCAGGCTTCCCCGGAGACTCTGGGGGCTCCTAGAATGGCTGACACTTGATTTCGGACTTCTCGCCTCCAGAATCTTGGGAGGGTAAATTTCTGTTGTTTTGAGTCGCAGTTTGTGGGGATCTGCTATGACAGCCCTAAGAAACTAATACACCCTTTTCTTCTTTAAAAAAATTTTTTTAATGTATTCATTCATTTGTTTATTTTTGACTGCACTGGGTCTTTGCTGCTGCACGAAGGCTTTCTCCAGCTGCAGTGACTCACGGTTACTCTCTGTTGCAGCAAGTGGGCTTTCATTGCAGGGACTTCTGGTGCAGAGCACAGGTTCTAGGGCACAGGGGCTCAGTAGCTGTAGTACATGGGCTTGGTCACTCTGAGGCATTTGGGATCTTCCTGGACCAGGGATTGAACTCACGTTTCTTGCACTGGCAGGCGGATTCTTTACCACTGAGCCACCAGGAAAGTCCAATACACCGTTTTCTTTCTTCCTTTTCCTTTTGGCTGCACTGGTGGCGCTCCCACCCAGAAGGTATAGGTGCCGGACAGGGAGTGGCAGAGACTCAGATAGGGCAGGAGATTTCTGTGGGACCAGGTTCCCAGGGCTAGATGGGCACGCCCTCTTCTCTTTTCTCTTCTCCCGCCCTTTCTTCTCCTCTCTTCTTTCCACTCAGGTCTTGGTGGCGTGGGATCTTTATTGCAGTATGAAGGATATTTAATTGAGGCATGTGAACGCTCAGGTGCAGCACGTGGGATCTAGTTCCCTGATCAGGGATCAAACCTGGGCCCCCTGCCTTAGGAGCATGCAGTCTTAGCTGCTGGACCACCAGGGAAGTCCCTAATACGCCTTCTTTTGGAGGGGAACTGCAGGATGTGTGACATCACCATGGTTGTGGAGTCAACTGGTAGCCAATCTCCCACTCCAACTTGCCTTTTACTTTTCTTGAAGAATTTTATTTATTTCCAGCATCTTTCAGCCTCTCTGAACATGGGAATAATTTCTCTCTTCATTGTTAAAGTTCACATTGAAATATTCTTTTCCCATCAATTAGGACATCTATGAAGGGATAATTCAGGCTTTAGAAACACCTTGGACTCAGAAGCTTTTCAGATTATTTACTGCCTATTCCTTTGGTATTCCAGTGCAGTCTAATAGGTTATTACTTTTGAGAGATGAGGCTGTCTCTTTTGAACATTGAAATCACTATTTATTTCTTTATTCTGAGCTGTGTTTTCAAGGCAAGCCAAAACCCTTTTAGGATATTGGACTTAAAACTGTCCATGAAGCAGACCCTTTGATAAGAAATGGATTGACCTCTTTCTGGGTTTTCTTTTCAAAATATTTTTTGATGTGAAATGAAAGTCACTCAGTCGTGTCTGACTCTTTTCGAACCCATGGACTATACAGTCCATGGAATTCTCCAGGCCAGAATACTGGAGTGGGTAGCCTTTTCATACTCCAGGGGATCTTCCCAACCCAGGAATCAAACCGAGATCTCCTGTATGGCAGGCAGATTCTTTACCAACTGAGCTATCAGGGAAGCCCTGATTTTTGATGTGAACCATTTTTAAATATTCTTCATTGAATTTGTTAAACATTGCCTCTGTTTCATGTTTTGGTTTTTTGGCCCCAAGGCACATGGGATCTTAACTGCCAGAACAGGGAAGGAACCTGGACCCCCTGCGTTGGAAGTCGAAGCCTTAACCACTGGACAGCCAGAGGAAGTCCCACTCTCTGGGTTTTTCAACTGAGATTAAATCGTATGGAGATGAGTTTTTTAATTGTTTCATAGTTAACCCTTTTTTGGATTATGTCTCTGAGAAACTGATCAAAGCTATGTACTCTCTGTGCCAGAGTACTATATATTCTTACAACTCTTTTCAGCCACTCCTGGGGGCTCACAGACAACATGCCCTACCCCCATTGCCCTGTGGACCCCAGCTTTGGAGACTGTCCTGTTGGGCAGCCACCTCCCTCCAGTTCACCTTCTCAACTTAAGGCTCATGGTGGCAAGTGAGCAAGGGTCAAATCTAACCTGTGGTAGAGGTTTTCTCTCCAACATGCTAACGACCCTGGTGTGTGTGTGTGTGTGTGTGTGTTACTTGCTCAATTGTATCTGACTCTTTGCAACCCCATGGACTGTAGCCCACCAGGATCCTCTGTCCATGGAATTCACCAGGCAAGAATACTGGAGTGAGTTGTCATTCCCTTCTCCAGAGGATCTTCCCGACCCAGGGATCAAACTGATGTCTTCTGCATTGCAGGCAGGTTCTTTACCGTCTGAGCCACTGATGACGCCTCTGAAAAACAACTGTGCTTGGAAACTGAGTTCTAGCTGAGCAGCTTTTGGGGACCTTCTCCTTAAGACTCTCAAAGATTGCGTCAGGCCGATGGGATGCCTGGCAGAAATTCTCAGGGGACATGGTGTGTTTTTGAAGAGGACTGATTGGGTCACAGGGCTGACAGGCCGTTTCCCTGGTATTCCTTGGGAACACCATCCTCTCCCTTGTCTTGAGGCCTGAGCAGTGTCCCCCTGTTTTCGGTCCTGCTCCTTGCTCCTCACTCCACCTTTTCCACCTGCTACCCTCTGCCTACCCTCAGTTAGACACTTCATCTTGGACACTTTCTCTGATCCCCCAAAATCTTTGTTAGGAGCTCCCTGCCCCGTGTCCCCGTTTCCTTTGAATTTCTCCATCACCACCTTTGTCCCACTGTTGTAACTGGCTCTCTATTCACCTCCCTCTCTACTAGATTGTACAGGAGATCAGGTGACATGTGATTCTTATAATCTTCCTATTCCCACCAGTGTCAGGAAAACAGATGGATGGATACAAGCTTGCTGAGTGAATACACTACTTGCTGCAGGGCTGCTCAGCCCTGGCACTTTGGGCATTCTGGGCTTGATCTTCCTCTATCACAGGGGTTGTCCTGTGCATTGCAGGATACTTAATGGTATCCTTGGCTTCTACCCGCCAACATGCCAGTCGCACCCCCACCCGACTGTGACAACTAAAACTGTGTCCAGAGACTGCCCATCGACCCCGGGAGATAAAATCAGCCTCGTAGAAAACCACTGCATGCATGAATGAATGTATGCTGACCTTGGGGTCACTTCACCCATCTTGAGTCTACGCTGGGGTGCGAGAGTTTGGTCAGTCAGTTCCTGCTGGGGGAGAGCTCAGTATGTGCTTATGAAATGGGTAGCTGACCGCCTGTGGGTTCTCAGAAGAGGGAAAAAATTCTCCTCAGTCTTTTATAAGTGGTTTCTTCTCTAATGATCTATGACAACATAAGGACACAAGAGGGAGCTCTAACTAATGACTTCGCGAGCCGAGAAAAATGTCCTTTCTTTCCTGGAAATGGTGACTGGGCCCTCCCTTTAAGTGACAGCTCAGGCTTAGATGCTTGGTAGCAGGTTAGGACACTGGAACCAGGAAGCTGGGTTCAGAGAGACTTTAGCCATTAAATATCCTGAAAGAAAGATCCCTGAGTGTGTGTGTATGTTCTCTTCCTCAGACATGTAGACTGAGGGGAAAAATAAAGACCCAATTATGCTCCGTAAATAAATCATAAGCAGTGTGAACAAGGTTTCCCGTTTCCATAGCAATGGCCATGCTCTGGTGGCAACAAGAGATCGAGGGGTTGACAAGGGGGCTCAGGGCGCTTCCCAAATCACCGACACATTGACTATCAGGCTTGAAGGCTGTTAGAGACCATCTAATCCAGTCGTCCCCAATCTTCTTGGTACCAGGGACCAATTTCATGGAATACAATTCTTCCACAGACCGGGGGTGGGGGTTGGTTTCCGGATGATCCAAATGCATTATATTCATTGTGCACTTTCCTTCTGATCCAGCGCCGCCGCTGATCGGACAGGAGGTAATGGTCCACGGCCCAGAGGCTGGGGACCCCTGGTCTAATCCTCAGTCCCTGCCCCGAGTCCATGGCCCTGAACACTGGGAAACTGTACAGCATCTCTGTGATACAACATTGTATGCGTATGTGTGCATCCATAGCTTCCATCATATTTTGAAAAGAACCTCTACCCTCCAAATGTTAGTCTAACCATCTTATCTTAAAGATGAAGAATCTAAGAGGCTCCTTCAAGTTTTTGCAGCTGCAGGCTGACAGAGTCAGGACACCTTCAGGCCCAGAGGAGGGGGTGGGGGGTAGGGGAGTGGGGGTGGGTGCGGTGGTGGTGCAGCTGCGATGGGGCCCTGGCCTGTGGGTGGGGAGGTCTGGTCTGAGGCCACAGGGGAGGGTGGGTCTGGAGGTTTTGAGGGGTGGGAGGGCGCTTTGCCAGTAGGGTTACCAGATATGTAAGATGCCTAGTTAAATTTGAATTTCAGATAAATGAATGTTTTTAATAGTGTCAGTATGTTCCAAACGTTACATGGGACATGTAGCGGTTGGTGGTTTAGTCGCTAAGTCGTGTCCAACTCTTGCAACCCCAGGAACTGTAGCCTGCCAGATTCCTCTGTCTACGGGATTCTCCAGGCAAGAAGACTGGAGTGAGTTGCCATTTCCTTCTCCAGGGGATCTTACCAACCCTGGAATCGAACATGTCTCCTGCACTGCAGGCAGATTCTTTACCAACTGAGCTACAAGGGAAGCCCTACATGGGACATACTTATACTCAAAAATTATTTGTTGTTTATCTGGAATTCAAATGCAACCGGGCATCCTGGTTTTGGGTGGCAGCAGGGTGTGGGGGTGGGGGTGGGTGGGGGTTGTTACTGTTTTTGCTCAATCTGGTAACAGCCTAGCAAGCAAGCTTCAGTTGCGAAGCCAACACTGAAGTAGCCCCTGATGGATATTAATGACTCAGTGTGCCTGACTCAGACTACCTCTGGCCTCAGCGAAGCCCATGGAGGCCCTGGCCTGCTGACAGAACCTGCGTGGTTCTCTCTGTGGCCTCCTAGGCTTTGATGGAGGCGTCCTCGGGCATGACAGATATTCTGTATGTGTATGGCCTCTCAGAAGATGACATCTCACGGGTCTGTGAAGAGTGAAGATCAGATTTATTTAATACAACACCCCGCAGGGCCCCTGCACTGCGTAGCCGAGGAGGACGAGGAAGGTGGCTGCAGCGGGGCATGCTCACTAGTGCAATCCCGCCACAGAAGGGCCACAGCCTCTCGTCCACACTCAGGACACCATCAGAAACACCTGAGGACCTCGGGAGACCATTCCTTTTAGCAAGGAATAAATAACAAAAAATTAGTAAGAAAAATATGCATTTCATTTTTCTATTAAAAAAAAAAATTTGCTGGAGGCAGCCATCTTCCTGTCCTTTGGCCTTCAGCGTGGTAGAGGAAAAGAAAGAAAGGGGATAGAAAACCAGCCTAAGAACATCTGTGCTTTGTCCAACTTCATTTTCTATTTGGTGCATTGCCCAGAAATGAACCTTGTCTTCAAGTTGGCATCTCAAAAGAGTTGCTCCCAAGCAGCTTTGTTCTCCCAGTTGTGGCAGGAGAGGTCATGGAGAGGACAGGGTGCAGCTGTCCAGTCCGTGCTGAGCACTTCCAAGGAACAAGGACTGCCTAGAACCACAGACCCTCAAAGGAGCAAAGGCAAAGAGAAAAACTAGCCCCTAAGCTAGGCCACTCTCTAGGGGGAACTGACTGCAAAACAGAAACCGGCTTCTGTACATGAGGGTACTTGGACAAGTTCTCGATTTCTACACAAGACAAAATATTCAAGTTTCAAAATATCCCAATGGCCAGTTTACCCTGAACCTCTGGCTGCCACTCTCCACTCCCGAGGATGCTCCAACTTGCTGGGAGGCAGGCTGTGTGGGAAACTAACCAGCCCGTCTGTTAGCTCTTTATACCCAACATAAAAGTAGTTAAGATGGATTTAAAAACTGGTGGCTTGGCCTGACGAATTGCTACGTTCGGTGGGAGCAGGGCAGGTCCGTAAATAAGTGCGCAAGACTCTTGCGATACGGGAATCATCTGTTCTTCTCGGAATGTGGGCATCCTCCCAGGCAGGCGCGTGTGCTCACGGAGTCCTAAGACCCGTCCAGGGAGCCTTCCGTTCTCTGCAGTGACAAGAGACAGGACACGCTATGGTCACACCCTTCAAGACTGAAGACTGGCTTGGTGGAAAGATACACAAAACTGCACCCAGCACTTCTCCAAGACGGCACAGCAGAACCGTCATCCGTGGGCACCCCCCACCCTGTGGGGGCAGCTCCTGCCCAGATTCATTCATCTTTCTCTCCATGTCTGTTCTGTGGGGTCTGCAGCCTCTGTTCCCCACATACACGCCGCACAGCAGACTCTCAACCAATTTCATCAAGCACCCACACAGGAAGACTAAGAAACACCCGGTGTCTTACTCCAACTCTATCTCTAAGTTAACGTTCTCTGGGTCTGTTTTGTTTTTTTGTTGTTGTTGTTTGCCTGTTTGTTTGTTTTTGGTCATGCCTCTTGGCTTGCAGGATCTTAGTTCCCTGACCAGGGATTGAACCTGTGACCCCCTGCAGTGAAAGCCCTGAGTCTTAACCACTGGACTGCCAGAGAAGCCCAGAGGTCTGTTTTTAAATTTAAAAAAATGAAAGACCAAACTCAAATGATTAAATTTTTAAAAGAGTTCTAAATTATATGATTCTGCCTTTAAAAAGAATGAAATTCTGATTCATTTCAACATGGATAAACCCTGAAAACAATATGCTAAGTGAAATAAGATAGACACGAAAGGAACAAATATTGTATGATTCCACTTAAATGGGGGTATTCAGAAGAGCCCAGTTCCTAGAGACATGAAGCAGGACGGTGGCTGCCATTCTGGGAGGCAGGAGGAACAGGAAATTAGGGCTCAACAGGTGCAGACTTTGGGTCTGGGATGATGAAAAGTTCTGTGGATTTGGCAGTGGTCACACAACAATGAGATTGGATTTAATGCCACTGAATGAATGGTACGCTGAAAGATGGTAAACTTCATGTGGTGTGTATTTCGCCACAATAAAAGTGAAAAAAAAATTATTTTTAATTCCATGTGCCAGCTTACAGTGTTCTCTGACTGTTCCATGTGGTATTTGTGTTACCTCATGCCGCTCCATGAGGGGACCTCCGTCTGACCCAGGCACTGGTTTTCCTGCTAAGAATGCAAGAAACTGCCCCCAAGAGTTTTCTATACTATCAATTACTGACAAACAACACTGCCATGAAATAGAAAGTGGAAGAGGTCCTAACGACCTGCAGAAGGAGTTGAAAGGCTAGAGAGGGGTGGATTTTGATGAATGGATGGAGCAAAGGGGCAAGAGGGGAGCAGGCTGGGAAATTCCCAAGTAGAGGGCCCCCGGGCAACAGTGAGTCTGGAAGAGCAGGCAGCACCTGAGTGCATGACACTGGGCCCTCTGTGAGCACTGAGTGTACCCTGCAGTAGGTGGAAGCCAGGGAGGCAGGAGAAGTTGTGGGGACTGGCCTGGGTCTTGGGAACACCATGATGGGGTTCTGTCTGTCTCCCTGAGGGTTGGCTGAGATGGAGTCCCTGTTTCGTTCTGGTCCTGCCAGGTCTGAGGAACCTCTCGGAAGGATGCAGGTCTGTGGGGCTCCAGCTGGAAGGCCAAGGCTCTGTCTCCTCCTTTGCCAAGAGAGACCCGCGCAAAGCAGGCCAAGAGAGCTGTGCTGGCCCCCGGGGGCTGGAGGCCCGCCAGCCCTGGCAGCTGCCCTTCCTCCACTTCCTCCACTTGGCCCGGAGGAGTGACCCTGGTGTCCAGCCTTTCTGCAGGCCCGGGACCAAGTCCTCCACCAGACACCTCCGCTGCCCTTTCCAGGGGAAGTGAGCTCAGGGAGCTGCTGCAGGAACAGCTCCAAGGATGGGAAGGGCAGGGCCACAGTTGTCCAGACTTTGGGGGTTTTGAACTAAAGGCTGACACACTCCCATCCAAGGCTGTGCTTGCCTGGTTTTAAATCAGAGCCCAGCTGTCAGGCACATGAGAACCGCCAAGAAATCAGCCCACTTTTGGCCAGAACATGGTGTGGACAGTCTCAAGGGTCATTTTGCTTCTAACACTCCTGGGATTTCTACTTCCTGCTTCTTGAATGTGCCTCTTCTGTGCACTTCCAATGAAGCAGATCTGTGCTGGGTGTCTGCTTAATCCTTGCAACAACCAAATGAGAGGGTTCTATTTCCTCCAGTTTATAGATGAGGCAACTAAGGTCCCAAGAGGTTAGGAAATCTGCCCAAAGTGACATGTCTAATAAGGAGCTATCAGGGAAGGGTCAAGTTTTAATGTGGGGCTCTGCTTCCTAAGTCAAAGGTTGGCTTGAGTTGAATCCTGGGTCTTGGGTAAGCAACTGCTATATTCTCCTCATGTGACAGGGGCCTTTTAGGGCCAAGCAAAGTAAATTCCCCATCCATACCCTATGCTGCCAGAGTGTCTGAGGAAAAGAACTTTAAAATAGATATCTAGGTTTTCCATGATAGTTTTCAATCTGCAAGTACTTTGCACAAGTAGTTCTCATCTAAGAAATGTTTCTCATTCTTAAGAAGCTTCTTGCTGCTGTTGTTGTTTCAGTCACTAAGCCATGTCTGATTCTTTTGCAACTCCATGGACTGTATAGTCTGCCAGGCTCCTCTGTCCATGGGATTTCCCCAGCAAGAATACTGGAGTGGGTTGCCATTTCCTTCTCCAGGGGATCTACCCAGCCTGGGGATCAAACCCCTGTCTCCTGCACTGGCAGGCAGATTCTTTACCATTGAGCCATGGGGGAAGCCCTAAGAAACTCCTTAATAGATAGATGTTTACTGTTTTTGCTATTGTCATCACCATCTCCATTTTATAGATGGGGAAGCTTAGGCTTGACTAGAGAGCTGGAACCCAGACCCCAGCCTTTTGATCCCCAATCCTGGGCCATTCCCATCGTATTCCAGCTGTCTGCTGGCTCCTGGGAAGGAAGGAGGTGAGCTGTAACTAGGAATTGCCTTTTTTTTTTTTTTTAGTAAGAAGGCAAGTTATTTACAAGATCCTGAGAGCCACACAGGTTCAGATTCATCCCTTTAAGTACAGGCTGTTCTCTTTCATGTTATCTGTCTGCCTGGGCCACAAACACGATTTATAAACAAGGCAAAAATGGCAGAGGAAAAATGAAGTCAGAATGTGCCATTGAAGCAAGTCAAACAATACTAAATTAGTATTTGGCTAAGCGGCTATCTCATTGTTAAGATATTTCCTCCAATATGTTTTCAGAAGCAATGGCTATTAAACAACTGGGAATGATCGCCAGGTTTGATTTCAGGAAGGAAATCCCCTCCCATTTCCTTCTGGGCATTTCAATTAATTTTCTCCTGACCCTTGCCAGCTGATTATTAGGGAAACTATACCTGTGTCGTTTATAAACAAGATGCTTTCGCGTCAAGATTCCAAATGCCTTTCCCAACGGCTGGGAATCCCTGTGCTCCCGCCAGAAGACTTAATTATTTTGGGGGGCAGGACCAGCCACGGGTGAGCTCTCAGGAGCAGACTCCTGGGCCTGCTTCTGGGCAAACGGAAAGTTCTGTCTGTCCTAGAGCTCGCAGCCTCTGTCCAGAGAGATCGTTTGGATTGAAGACAAAGTAAATAAGTCGGTCTCGAGGTCCAGCAAACCTGCCTTGGGTGGACACACCATGATTAGTGCATCAGCAGAATATCTCTTTATTTGGGTCCCACAAGGTCCATGGAGCAAAGTTCTCACTTTCCACACTCTCAAAGCTGTGATGGCCGGGACAGTGACATCACTCTTGGAGGGAGTCTTGCGGTGTGGACTGGCTGCGGAGCTTGGAGATGTAGGTTTTCCAGCCCTGGCTCTGCAGTTAACAAGCTGGGTCATCCTGGGCAAGCTATTCTGCTCTAAATTGACCTCCCCCCACACCCCCAGTGTCCTTCAAATGCGATCGTCTCTGATTTCAGATATCTGAGGGGGCTTAGGCTAGAAAAAGACATTCATTTCATTCCTCTTTTCCTTAAATTGATAGCCTTCCTCCATCACAAGAATGTCAGCAGCTTCCTGTCTGTCAAAGACATAATAAGTTCTCTGTTTGACAAGAATTCAGACTCGGGCAAAACAAAGGAAGCTGGGGGCCCATTGGAAGGGGCTACCAGCAATCTTGCTGAAAGTTCTTCCCAGACCTTAAAGAAGCAATCTGAGAGGCAAACACCTTATTCCTTAAGATGCTAGCTGCCCAGTTAACTTCTATGCTCCTGGGCAGCTCATAAAGAGGTGGAGAGTGGAAGATAAGGGGAGATGGGTCTTTGCAAAACTTGAACTTGGACCTCTGAGCCATTTTTTTTTTTTTTAACTACACCATGCAGAATCTTAGGTTTCCAACCAAAGATTGAACCCATGCCCCCGCAGCATTGGGAGTGTGGATTCCCAACCACTGGACCACTAGGGAAGTCCCCTTCTGCACTTCTTGTAAGCATTCCTATCTGCCAAGTGGCAGCTTCCTATATTTTCCACTAGCTACAGAATGAAACCTCATGATGAGGTACTTGAGTCTTTTCGAAGCAAGCGCTACCTCACCTTTCCCCCCATCACTCCTCACGGGCACCCTCGTCTGCTCCCATCCTGCTGCCAGAGCTTCCGCCATCTCCCCAGCCCTCAGACCTCAGCCCCTGAAGATCTTTCTACCTGGACGTGGCTGTTATGGGCTCGTTCCTCATGGCCTATCCGCATGACCCTTTCCTTGGGGAAGAAGCTGCTAACCAGGCAGCATGAAGCGCCTCGCTTCTGTTTCTGTGGTCTCTGGAGCAGCAAATTTCTCACCTGAG
The DNA here is from genome assembly GCF_000754665.1 of Bison bison bison. Classification (NCBI taxonomy): domain Eukaryota; kingdom Metazoa; phylum Chordata; class Mammalia; order Artiodactyla; family Bovidae; genus Bison; species Bison bison. The sequence goes on along the minus strand of NW_011494943.1, from coordinate 14,602,641 downwards.
ATAATCTCCCTGATTTCCTCACTGGGTCAAAGACCTTCCATGTCCCCCACAGCAGAGGGTCTGGTATGTGAGGGTAACTACACCCCCCGAATCTGCACTGCCCATCCCACCCCTCGTCACCCTCCAAGGACCTGGACTCAGAGGGAATATGGACTCTGCTCATCTTGAACTGAGCACCCTAGATTTCCAACCCTGCAGGCCCTTTTCGGGCTTTCGTGTCCTAAGTGGGCTGCGAAGGAATGACGGAAACGGTGGGAGAGAATTTCAAAACCACAGCAGGCCTAGAAAATCCGACAGCCTGAGCACCAGGCTGGTCAGAAGAGCCCAGGGTTCTGGGGTAAAACAGACAAGGCTAGTCCAGGGGTGTCCTTGCTGGGGCTGCAGAAGATGGAGTAAGCCTGGAAATATTTCACTGTTGAATGGACTATTTTTTTAAAAAAATAATGCATATGAAACATGTACTTACAGAATATCTGTTTTCCACGAAATCTGCAAAACAAAGGATAAGGCAAAGGTGAGCAGGATGAAGAGCACAAGGAGAGTTAGGCTCCCCATGCCAATGTCTCAGAGGCTGGGCAGGCCAAGGAAAGAGACAGCGGGGAGGTGCGAGCTGGCTGTGCAGGAGACCCCAGCCCTCATGCCTCCTGGGTGCCCAGGTTTATGGCTCCTCTGCCCACAGGTAGCTTCCCCAGGACCCTGTGGCTCCATGTGACAAGCATATAAAGTTCCTGGCAGCTCATTTGACATTTTAAACAGTTTTGGTTTTTTTTTTTTAACTTAATAGCACATACTATTTTAGAGGGGAAAAAAGAAACCTGAAAATTATGGAAAAGTAGGAAGCAGGTAAAAATTCTCTCTGGTTCCAAGGTTGACTGAAATGTCTTCCAGTCATTTTCCCATAAGAGTAGAGTTTTTTGTGTTTTTTGGGCGGGGGGAGGGTGGGGTGGGGGGAAGTTATAATTATCTAGTCTATGCCATTTTAGAGCCTCTCTTTTACACATGGTGTGATTTTAGAAACATAATTGTTAGCAGCTATTTAGTCATTATTCCACGAGTATGCAGTTGTTTATTAAACCAGTTCCTTACTTTTAAAAACTTAGGTTCTTTCCCAGTTTTTGCTATTTTATATGATGCCGCCAGTATCCTCTCTGGGAATAAAGCTATTTGCATGGTTCATACTAGTTTGACTATTCCCAGGAGTGGGATCCATGGAGCAGAAAGCATAAACAAGGCCAACGCCCATGGCATATAGAGTTCAACTGCTGTCTGAAGGGCAGGGCGCCACATCCCCTGGCCCTGGAAGGCAGCATCAGCCCAACTGTGTGGAGATCACACAGTCTTCTTGCTGGGGGGCATGCCGAGACTTGTCCAGAAGGTGAGAAGGAGGGTGAGAAAGGCCCAGGGGAACAGGAGGCCTTCCACCAAAGGTGAGTGACCACCTGCATTACTTAGAGGTGGTTTTTACTACAAGAGGTGAGAGAGGGCTGTGATTAGCCCTTGAACAGGACCAGACTCCACGAACAGCAGAGTTTCCGAATGGGGGGGTGGCCTACCTGCTATGGCTGATATCCCAAATAGCCCACTATGGCCCTAGCTCTGAAGACATGGAATCCTGGGGAAGGCCCAAGGGAAATGAGAGTTTTGGGGGTGGTTGCTATTCTTGAAGGTGGTGGAGGGCCATACCCTCCTCCTTACCCCCAAATCCTCGTTCTTCCTTGAGAGGCAATCCTAGGGACCTTGGTTTCTACCCGGTCCCCTCCGCCGCCCCCCAAGTTCAAGCCCCTTCTGAATCTTGGCTGTCCCGGGGCCCGACTGTCACAACAGGAGTCACAACCTTCTGTTTCTTTCTTGAATTTAAAAATATCCTGTTTCCACCAGTCCACTTCCCCCTCAAACCCTGTCTTATCACAGCTCCATTGTGCGTCTCTTCTAGAGGGAACAGGGCCAGGAGTTCCTAAGGGGCCCCCTTCTGTCCTGGCTAGGCCAGAGGCAGGCGTCAAGGGCCAAATGGATGAGTCAGCCCGACCAACAAGTCAAGCCATTGTGTGAACTTCCACACATTGAGTGAGGCCGTGGGCAGCACCCCCCACCCCCAGCCAAACCTGACCTGGAGGACCCAAAGGACCCCATGCTTCCCGCTCCTTCAGAGCCCCAGGGCTTCTGGAATCAGACCCACGAGAGCGAGAGCCTCATTTCCTAATGCAATATAGACTCGGAATACCAACATTTGAATGTAATATATTTGATAACGTATTATAATAACACATTCATAATGTATTATTCTAATATCTTCCCCCCTGGTGGCTCAGAGGTTAAAGTGTCTGCCTGCAATACTGGAGACCCGGGTTCGATCCCCGGGTTGGGAAGATACCCTGGAGAAGGAAATGGCAACCCACTCCAGGATTCTTGCCTGGAGAATCCCATGGACAGAGAAGCCTGGTGGGCTACAGTCCATGGGGTCACAAAGAGTCGGACACAACTGAGCAACTTCACTTACTTACTTACTTATAATAACACTGATTATACTGATAATACTGATGGAGCACCAAGCTACACACACTTGTTGTTGGTACTAGAATCTTGTGGGTAGTGTCCCTTTTTTTTTTTTAATGGAGTAAGTTTTATCTCCTTGAAGTAGCAGAGGCCACCCTGGGGGCAGGCTAGCAGTGCCCATGGGCCTAGTTTGCTCTGGGCCTCTCAAGATGGGTGTGGAGAGGGGGCACAGGCCCTCAAGTGCTCTTTCCTCCCTCCCAGAGAGGGCATGGCACAGGGCCCTCCTCTGATCATGACTCTCCATGATCAGCCCCTCCCTGGTCTACTGGAGTTCTCCCTTAAGAAGAAGCCTGGAAGTCTGAATTCCAGGCAAAGAGAAAGTAGAAGAGGGAGGCTGAGTGAAGGAGGTGGGCCCTGCGAGGCCCAGAAGACAGAGGTTAGTGTCTGGAGCAGGACTTGGCATCTCTCCCTAGAACCACAAGTCATCAGGTGGGAGGTGCCCAGGACACCTCCAAGGAGGGACACACAACTTCTAGGGAGGAAAACCAGCTCCTGTCTTGGGGAAGTCACAGGAAATTAATTCCTTTAAACCAGAATTTCTTAATGCTGGCACTACTGATATCCTGGGCTGGATAATTCTTTGTCAAGAGGCTTGTCCTGTGTGTTATAAGATGTTTACCAGTATCCCTGGCCGCCGCCCATTAGATGCAGGAGCAACCCCTTTCCCCACCCCTTGCCAAATTATGATAACCAAAAATGTCTCCAGACACTGCCAAAGGTCTATTGCGTTGAGAACCACTGCCCTAAACTGCAAATCTTATCCTAGGCCTGAGCGCTCTCAGAGGGAAGAACTGACTGTGTTGTTAATTAATTATGAGAAACCACTTATGCTCTGATCTTTAAAACTGGAGTAAATATATGTTAATAAGTTATGTTTTGGATGAACTGCAAACCATTTTATAAAGTACTTTCAGGATACGCTGGAGCCCTTTGAAACCATCAAGTGCTGAATCAGAGTGAAGGTACAAACTTCCTGGGCTAGCCAGGAATTCCAGTTCACACAAGGCTCAACCAGGCTGAGTGCAGCTGATGACTAAGCCATGGCAATGCACTCCAATATTCTTGTCTGGAGAATCCCATGGACAGAGGAGCCTGGTGGGCTACGGGCCATGGGGTCACACAACTGGAGGGACTTAGCATGCATTGCTGACAAATCCTAATCTCGGGCAAAATAAGTGGAAAGGAAATAACTTGAAAGACCTAAAGTGCTAAGCTTGCAGATCTAAATTATGAGGCAATTGTCAGCATTTTCTCCACTCCTGAGAAAGCTGAAGTTTCCTGAGAGGCAAGATCTCCTTCTCCACCCATTAATTCCGGCTGTGTCTTCGGGGCTAGTTCTCTTTTTCTCCTGAGGCTGACTTCAGCTTGGTCTCTTTCTGATAAAGTCTTCTTAGTTCTGAGAAACCCTCTCCTTCCCTCCCTAATAGGCAGGGAACATGTAGCAAAGAATGGTCTAATGGCTGAAAGTGAAGCAGCTCAAAGGTGGAGAGATTTCCTTGCCTAGGACGAACAGTTAATTGCTGGGACAGGAAGACGTGTGTGTCAGCAAGTTGGCCAAAAAGTTCTTTCGGGTTAGTCTAGCCGCTGGTGTGGCAAACCCAGACAAACTTTTTGGCCAACCCAATAGAGGAGCACAGGGAACTCTGCTCAATATTATGTAACAACCTAAGTGGGAAACGAATTTGCAAAAGAATAGATACATGTATATGTGTAAAAAAAATAAAAACCAAAGTAACTCCAATGGGAAAATAAGCTTTAATACAAATTTTTCTAGTTACGCTACTATAATTAGTACTCTGTGGTTCAGTTTGCCAAGTGGTTGGTGTCTGACTCTTTGCACCCTCATGGACTGCAGCATGCCAGGCTTCCCTGTCCTTCACTATCTCCTAAAAATGCTTATTTCAGGTGTTGGAAGAGTTAAGAGTAAGAAGAAACACAGCGCCATTTGTGCTTGAGCCACTGTTAACAACATATTAATAATTAATTTGAATTTTTCAATACATTTTCAACTATCAGAAAAACAACAGAATAGCAGATGTGTAAGACTGTGGTCAAGACTCAGTGGGAGGTAATGAGTTGGAAGAGTTGCCTCCTTCCTCCTTGTTTTATAGAACTCACCTGCCCACCACAGCCCTTATCCACTCAACGGCCATGTGCATTCCTGAGACACACCGAGATGTTCACCTTGCAGCAACTCCGCTGAGGCCAAGGGCATTTTATTGAGAATTAATGAGGAAACTGGGCTTCCCTGGTGGCTCAGTGGTAAAGAATCCGCCTGCCAACGCAGGAGACTCAGGTTCGATCCCTGGGTTGGGAAGATCCCCTGGAAAAGGAAATGGCAACCCACTCCAGTATTCTTGCCTAGGAAATCCCATGGACAGTCCATGGGGCTGCAAAGAGTTGAACAGGACTTAGCAACTCAACAACAAGGAAACTAATTGGTGACAAGAATTGGGGATGGGGCAAAGTCCTACAACCTGATGAAGGTGGAGCTGAGATCAAACCCCAGGGCTCCTACTGAACATGTTTTCCATCGGGCTGCAGTACAGAGAAGCATCCAGGCTGGCCTCGGACTAACACAAAAGCAGCAGCAACACAGTGCAATGGGTCCTGAGACCCAGGACTTAATTCAGATTTGAAGGGCAAACCTGGAGTCAAAGATGGGTAAAGGATTAGGGTGGACTCCAAGGGACCCCGGGGTGACTCTTAGAAGTGACTGAGTCCCCACCCCTCATCAACAAGTTCCAGGGCGTGGGTCGGGAGTGACCAAGGCATAGACAAATGACCATCACTTCCAAACACAGGACACTGAGGCTCTGAATGTTATGATCGTAAGGCCACTTAAGATCATTCATTCAATCCCCTGATTTGACAGATTAAAACAATTGAACATGGTCAAATTCACAGAGACAGAAAGCAGAATGGTCATTGCCAGGGGTTGGGGGCAGGGTCTGGGAAGTTATCGTTTAGTGGGTAAGGAGTATCAGTTAGGAAAGATGAAAAAGTCCTAGAGATGGATTGTGGTGATGGTTGTATAACAGTGTGATTGTACTCAGTGTTACTGAAACGCACACTTAAAAATGGTTACAATGGCAAGTGCTATGTATTTTTACAGTTAAAAAACAAAAAACAAAAAACTGAGCTTCGAGCCTAAAGCCAAGATCTCAAAGACCTGGTGCCTCCCACAGCCCATCAGCTCCCCAGACACTCCTCAGCCTGCAGCCTCCAACACCCTCTCCAGGGCCCTGGTCCTACCCAGAGCCCCACCCTAGAGCTGCTCCTTGGGGCCAGGCCTGCCCGATGCCCTTTGGCTTATCTAGACAAGCAGTTTTCCTTTGTATCACTCAGGGGGAAAAGGGAGTCTAAGTGCCAGAACTACGTCCTGTGAGCCATTTCCCAAAATAGCCAGCCCTGAAGTGATGCGTGTTGGAAGAGGATGGGAAACTGAGAAGCTAAGGTGGGGAAGAATGAAACACTAAGAAGGAAAGGTCAGACAAGACCCCGCCCTGTACTCGGCTTACTCACTGAGACCTACTTCCACTGGGGCCTTTTATTTTTATTGTGGGTCACACCCTCCCCTTAAAGTACACACACACACACACACACACACACACACACGTTTCTGGGTTATCTCTACTAGCCAGTCCAGAACAATCACTCCAGGATTGCTGGGGAGTAAGAAAGACTCTACCCCTTTGAATGAGAACCAGAGCAGAACTCAGAACATCTAGAAAATGGTTCTAAAAGCATATCCCCGGCCTGACAGCAGCCGCACATGGGAATTTGTTAGAAATGCAAGTTCTCAGCCCACTCCCAACCTACTGAATTAAGGGTGGTGCCAAACTACCTGTATTTTAACCCGCCTGCAGAAGCCCTCATCAAGATTCGAGCCCATGCCCCTCATTCCACAGAGAAGGTGACCAAGGTCCCGAGAGGCTCCCTGACTCACCTGGGGTCACCCAGACCACACCATGCTATTACTCTTACTTTGTAAAGAGCAACAGAGTTGAATGCTCTAATCAGGCTGATGACAGTGGAAACCAGTTGGTTTGGCAACACAGAGAGGGAACATGAAGCTTATGAAGGGCATCGCGCTGCAGCCAGGCTCCCTGCACCCCATCCCTGCTCTGCCATGGACCAGAGTGAGCTATGTCACCTCTGGGCCCATCTCCCCATCTGTAGGGCAGGAATAATAACGGAGCCCCCATCAACCCTGTGATGGGTTTGAGCGGCTGATAAAGGAAAAGAAAGAAAGAAAAGGGAAGAGGAATCAACCAAGGCTCCCAGCCTCCTCCTTTGGGCAGCAGACAAGTGGGAAATGTTCAAAAAGAGGAACTCCCTTGGCTTCCAAGACGCTGGCTTTTGCAGCAACGATGTGGTTTTGGCTACAAGGCCCAGGGCTTCCTCTACCCATCTGACAGGAGCTGGCTGCCAGGTTAGAGACCAGACTGTAGAGAGACCCAAGCCCCAGTTGACCCCTGATGGCCCAGAGGGTGCCGCAGGAGTGCCCCGGCCTGGGAGTCCGGAGCTGGCTCTCGTCTTGCGCTGGGCCAGGCACTGAACTCTATGGCTCGAGTTTTCCTTATGCATTTTTTAGCTAAAATGGATTGACTGCTCACCCTGGTAAGAATGGGCTTCCCTCGGTGGCTCAGACGGTAAAGAGTATATCTTTAATGTGGGAGACCCGGGTTCGATCCCTGGAGTGGGAAGATCCCCTGGAGAAGGGAATAACTACCCACTCCAGTATTCTTGCCTGGAGAATTCCATGGACAGAGGAGCCTGGCGGGCTACAGGCCATGGGGTCGCAAAGAGTTGGACTGCTGTCTCATCCCCTTCTCTTATTTAGTCTCTTCTCTGTTTAATAGTTGAAGAAACTGAGTCTCAGAGAGGTGAGGCATCTTGGTCAGAGTTGCACAGCTGGTGATGCGGCAGTACCAGGGCAGGGGCTCAAATGTCTGCCAGCAAAACAGGGCCCTGCGCCACCTCAAATCTCTACTGGGTTGGGTTCTATGGTCTAGCTTATGGTCTGTTTCGGCTAGAGGGGAGCAGGCGGGTTCCAACAGCTGGGGACTGAAAACTCAGGCATCTAGAACCACCCTGGGGACCCTGAAAAAACGCACTAGAACAGTTGCCCTAAAGCAGAGTAGAAAATCAGAGTGTGTCACCCTAAAATAAGCCACTTTGGCATAAGGGTCATTTTGAGCTGGAGGCAAATAAGAATCAACGGAGGCAAGCTTTCCAGGAGCTTCCCTCATTCTTTTTCTTGTTAATTATCTGTCTTTTGTCAGGCTAATCTGCAGGGTCCCTAGACACTAGCTCTTGGGAATCCACACAGGGTGTGACCTTCACCAGCAGCCTGGGGCCTCCCTGGGTGGCCTCAGGTGACCCGAGAGCCCAGGCCTCCTGTAGCCTGGGGTTCCTGCAGTCTCCACCCTTCACCAGCTGCCCTTCCTCAAAACCAAAGGAACTCATTTGGTGATCAGGAGTGTGGAATCCAGCTCTGGGGTGGGCCAGTTTTCAGTGAAACTGAAAGTCGCTCAGCCGTGTCCAGCTCTTTGTGACTCCATGGACTGTATAGTCCATGGAATTCTCCAGGCCAGAATACTGGAGTGAGTAGCCTTTCCCTTCTCCAGGGGATCTTCCAAACCCAGGGATTGAACCCAGGTCTCCCACATTGCAGGTGGATTCTTTACCAGCTGAGCCACAAGGGAAGCCCAAGAATACTGGAGTGGGTAGCCTTTCCCTTCTCCAGGGGATCTTCCAAACCCAGGGATTGAACCCAGGTCTCCCACATTGCAGGTGGATTCTTTACCAGCTGAGCCACAAGGGAAGCCCAAGAATACTGGAGTGGGTAGCCTATCCCTTCTCCAGTGGATCTTCCCGACCCAGGAATCGAATCGGGGTCTAAAGATACCAACTGAGCTATCGGGGAACTAGCACTAACCTCGGGAAACTGTTTTAAGCTAAGTCTCGTATCCTCATCTGAAAAATGGGATTTATTGTGGAGGATTGAAAGAGGTAATGTCATATAGACCACTTAGCACCAACAGTAAGTGCTTAATAAATGTTGAGTTTTTGCATAACCAAAGCAACTGAAAGCAAACCTTCTCAGGGACCATGAGGAAAGCAAAGGGCATTTTTATACAAGTACCCGACAGGACCAACCTTGAGCCCTCTCTGAATTTCAGCTTTCTGTTACACTGGAAGAACGGAGGGAGGCTGTTTCTGAATTTGTGTTTTGCTAGCTCTGAATAATACTAAGAATGCAAAATGAGATACTGAAGCTAAAAATCCTCCAGGAAATGGTTTTCAAAAATTATTCGGTCAGTGTCAGGTTCCCCACGGGGCTGAGTTTCTGATCTAATCATGAAAATACCACCTTTTAAAAGATTGATCAAGGGGCGATTCCTAGTTGAGATAACAAGCAGGCTCTTGAGGTAAGACAGTGCTTTCCAAATACTGGCAGCATCAGAAACACGTGGGACCTTGTTGGGAGTACAGATTCTGATTCTGTGGGTCTGGGTTGGGCCTGAGACCACCGTTTACCTGTCGTGGACCACCCTTGGTGTAGCCAGGCTTTACTGAAGTTTCCTAGCCTATTTGAATAATTCCTTTTCCAAGAATCCACTTAAATAGAGGCCTATTGTACAGAGAAAGATATCTGCATAGTGACTGTTTTCCCTCGGAACGTTTGTGCTTTTTGGGTTGTGACTTATTTTCAGTGTAATATATCACATAAGGAAGGTGGCCAGTAATATTGTAATAACTCTGTTTGGGAGCAGATGGTTACTAGGTGGTGATCATTTAATAATAAAATGCCAAACCTTTATATAGTAAATCTGAATGTAACATAATACTGTCCATCAGCTAGATTACAATGAAGAAATAAAAATAAATAAAAGGGGTTCTTGGTAGATTTCATTTCATGATAATGAAATAGAAAAATTACACCAAAAAACGAGATTGTTGGGAGTGATTCTAGTTTGCTCTACACCTGAAACCAACACATTATAAATCAACCATACTTGAATAAAAATTTTTAAAAATAGATAACTAATAAGAAACAGAAGGAGAAGGGGGTGACAGAGGATGAGATGGTTGGATGGCATCACCAACTCAGTGGACGTGAGTTTGAGCAAACTCTGGGAGATAGTGAAGGACAGGGAAGCCTGGTGTGCCACAGTCCATGGGGTTGCAAAGAGATGGACAAAACTGAGCAACTGAGGAACAATAAGAACCTGCTGTACAGCACAGGGAACTCTATTCTAGACTCTGTAATAGCCTGTATAGGAAAAGCATCTGAAACGAGTGGATGTATGTATGTGTATCACTGATTCGCTTTGCTGTATGCCTGAAGCTAACGCAACATTGTATACCAACTCTACTCCAATAAAAATTTTTTTTAATTAAATAAATAAAAGTGGTTCTTTGTGGATTTTATTTCATGAGAATGAACTAGAATCATTACATAAAAATGAGATTGTTAGGCACGGCCGAAGTTCCTTGTCTGCCCAGCCCTGGGGAAAGCTCTCTGAGAGGAAGCAGTGAAGGCAAGGAGTGAGGCGGGGTCTGGGCAGAAATCACAGGAAGAGGAAGTGAATCCCTACCCGTCTCCCTCGCCCAGACTCAGCGTGCTCATCAAAAGGATGTAGCTAATATCCTCCAAGCAGAGGTCTGACTTTGCCTGAGGCCTTCAGGAGCCTGGCGCACCAGGGCCTGTGTGAGGAGCGGGCGAGGCCCCTGAGAAGAGGCGGGTAGGACTGCACTGCCTCTGTCTGGGTCAGGAGTGCCCGGACGGCTGCTGGGCACCTCGTGAGCACACAGTGGCTCCAGGACACGCTCCAGTCCACCCGGCCCTTAGCTGGGCGTGAACGAGTGAGGCTCTGTCTGCCTGGCAGGCAGCCCGCCCTCAGTAAGTGTGCAGCGACTACGTAAATAATACACATGGCCACTTTCTCAGGGTGGAGGGGAGAGACTGTCGACAACTCCAGTCCAACGCTGCACTCTCTTTGGTCGCCTTTGTACCTTCTTTCCCCGGTCCACACCCGAGATCCCATGGATGAAATTATAGGAAGTGCCCTCCCCCCGACCCAGGCTGGGGGTGTGGGGGACTCTCACTCACCAGGATCAGCTTTCCGGATTTCACTGTATACCGTCTCCGTGCCCTTTGTTCCCAGACCTGGAAAGGGGCCAGGCACAGGTCAGCAGACAGATCAGCCACTGCTGAAGCAGGAGAATGTTGGGGTGCCCCAAGCAAGGTGGTGCCCCATGGTCCACCCCATGGCCCGCCCCAGGAGTGCTGTCTGCAGCAGCCCCTGGCGTCCTTGTCACCACTGAGCCCGGGCCACTTCCTGGAAGATCTAGGTCTCTCACCCTGGAAGTATGAGACCGACAGGCCACTGTGGGACCCTGGACCCTGGGGGTGTGGGTAGAGGCACCCCCCCATGCAGACCTGGAGTCTTCAGCTCTGCGGCCCCCTACCTCCTTCTCAGCCACTGTGACCCTGTGTCCAGTTGCTCTGCCAGCCCTGTCCCAAGAGGCTGGGACAGGGTCTTCCAGTCACCCTTGGGAAAGTCTGGGTTAGAGCCTGGGCATCACTGAGACTCTAAGGATCTGCGGAGACCCGCTCACAACACTAGACAGCTGCGCTGGTTGATTTCAAATGCCGAAAATCTTGGCCTCAATGCAGATTCTGATTGAGACGGTCCAGGGTGGGCCCTGGCACTGGTCTTTTAAGAGCTTCCTCAGTGTGTGCTCAGTTGCTTCAGTCGTGTCTGACTCTGCACCCCATGGACTGTAGCCTACCAGGCTCCTATGTCCACTGGATTCTCCAGACAAGAATACTGGAGTGGGTTGCCATGCCCTCCTCCAGGGAAGAGCTTCCTAGGGGGTTCTAAGATGCAGACAGTGTTGAGATCCTCTGGTCTGGACTCTTCCTGAACAGCAGACAAGATAACCAACTTAAGGTGTAGGTCACACCCAGAGGAGACTCAAGGGTTTGGGAGACAAAGAACGCCCACTACGGCCATCTGTTTAAATTGACGTCCATGCACAGGTTGTGTATATACTCCTGTGCACACACTCACAGTGTATCTACATGCATTGCACACACACTCACACCCTCAGGATGGAACCTGCCACTTCCCTCTCATTTGCACCAGAGACCAGGAGGCCTTATTGTAGAAAGACGCCTGGTGCTCTGTGGCCAGGATTCCCCCTCTACAGATCAGGAAACGGACCCCCAGACTGGGTGACGCTTCCTACCACCATGGGCAGTGCCACCTGGACGTCGCCTTCCTCAGTGGCAGATGGCCAGGGCACATACATTGATTCTAACTACACCAAGACACCCTCAACTCAGCAGACTCCCCTCTCCCATGCCCTGACCCTGCCTGCACTCCTCCACTGACTGCAAGGACCTTTTGTTTTGACCCATTCCTCCTCGTCCTCCGAGCCCCAGGACCGGCTTTGCTCCTACACTTGGGTGCACACACCCTCACACACCTACATCCTCCCTTACATACGCCCCTCTTTCCTGGGCCCTGGGCAGTTTCATGGGCTCCCACAGCACTTCGGGGACACTTGCCCATGACACTGACCCTACTTGTCTCCACAGCTGTCTCCCCTGGTGGACCCCCCACTCCTCTAGGGCAGCGTCTTGGGTCTTGTGCGCCTCCAGATTCCAGACCCTGCGCATCTACCTGGAGGCATCTATAAGGTTTGATGGGATAGTGAAGACAACAGTCAGTCTCCCTGCAGGGGTCTCTGTCTCAGACCTTCCGGAAGGTTTGACATGATCAGCCTGATCACTGAAGTTTTAGGTCTTTACACGCACAAATGTGGCGGTTCCTAGGTCATGACCTGAATGCTAGGAGAAAGCTTGGAAGGCAGTTCAGTTCAGCTGCTGAACTTGGGGCACGTGGGGTGTCAGGACCTTGCAGAAGGCATCATAGTGACTCCCCCAGGGCACCAACAGCAGAGTGGCTGAGCTACAAGGCACCCCGCCCCACACCGGGACACCCATCTTTCTCCAAGAGGATAGCAGAGATACCCACACACTCTCCACTCTCTCTTTATGGCACGAGACCTGGGGGTGTAGAGGGGAGCTGCAGTGATCCCCATGTCTGCCAGGGCGGGGGGAAGGGGATGGTGTCTACCCCATCCCTGAGGGACTCTCCACTCAATGTCAGGCCTGGACACGTCACTCATTCAACACGGTCCTAACATCTACTGTGTGCCAGGCACGGTGGAAGAAGAAAACGGAGTGGGGACCTGGCTCCAGCTTTCGGAACTCCAGGTTCCGGGGCCGGCGGCGTGCAAACAGTGCTGTGATGGAGGCTCTGGAACACTGCACGCTGCACCAGTGCACTCCTCCACAACAGGGTCAGCAGAGGGAGGGAAGGGGCTGCGCAGCCAAGCCTGGGGGCCTGCACACTCTGGGGGACCCCACCATGCCCAGGCACATAAAGGGCTCCCAAGGGACCTCTGGTCACCTTGGGGATGCTCTGACACCCTCTGGATCCAAGGAGCTGCACTTGGCTCCCTTTCATCCCATCGCTCTGTGCATCAGTCAGGGCACAGAGAGGTTTCACTTCTTGGTTGAGCTGTCAGAGTTGCAGCTGCCCCAGTGGAACCTCCCCAACCCCACCCTCCTGGCTCCCCTGGGCATGTGGACGAAGTTTGCAGCTCACTGAGGGCTCCCCGCCTCCTCGGGCTGCTCCGTGGCAGCAGCTGCCCGCTAATGACTAAACCAGGCCAACAGGCTGTTTGTCTCTGCTGTCAGGGATGTTTCCGGAGGGGCTTTGTTTGGGCTTCTGTTTTTCTCTGTTCAACAGAGAAAGAGATGGCTTCAACGTCACGGGGTTTTCCCAGCAATTGGTCTCAGAGCAAACAGGCAGCAAACCGGGATTTAACGAGTTCCTTCCCACCCCTCCTCCACTTGCGAGTGACCACTTGGGCAGCCGCCAGCCATGGTCGGAGCTGGACTGGTCCCCTTTCCTTCCTCCATCCCGTCTGTAGAGGAGGGAGGCCTGGACAATAGGGAACTGGGTTGGCCAAGACCAGGTCAAGTCTACCAGTGGCCTTGAACCCACAGTCTTCTCCCTGCCTAGTAACGCCCCATTCCCCACCTGCAGGAGAGAGCAGGCAGACACCATCCTGGGCCAGACTCCCCAACTGTCCCTTAGCTGTCAAGGAGGCTGGGCCCAGAAAACAACTGGAGTCTTTTAGAGATTTCCCATTTTTACCCCAGTCTGCCGAGGCCCCTGCAGCCCACTCAGCACCTTTGTGCAAACTGGGGAAAGTTCCCCCGGGGGTTCTGACCCCACAGCTGCATGGCTGGGCACGAAAGCACCCCTGCTTCATCCGGTCCCGGGGATCCTCTTGTCCCTTCAACCCCTCCCTCCCTCCCTGCAAGCAAGAAAACCAGATGCTGCCAACGTGGAAAGCTTCCCCAAGGAATGGAAAATGGATGCTTTTCCGAGGACAAAGCCCTGTTTCCTTCTTCCTGCTTCAGTTTCCTTCAACCCAGAGCCTTCCAGGCCTCGTGTGTAGGCCTCACCACTCCACCCCGCTCTGGCCCAGCCAGCACAGGGTAAGGGTGGGGCCTGGCCCTCTGGGACCAGGATGAGAACCTCGAGAGGCCAGGGACTTCCCTGGTGGTCCAGCGGCTAAGACTCCACGCTCCCAGTGCAGGGGGCCCAGGTTCAATCCCTGGTCGGGGAACTAGATCCCACATGCCGCAACTAAAAGTTCACATGCCACAACTAAAGATTCTGCGTGCTCCTGCAGGCAGCAACTAAGACCCGGCACAGCCAGATAAATAAATAAATATTAAAAAAAAAAAGAGAGAGTGATCTTCAAGGCCAGAGCCCAGGGCAATCACTGTCTGCTTGAGCGCCTGGTGGGGCGTGGAGGACAGGGGGCTTTTTCCCACGCACATGCAGCCCTGACCTCTTGTGCTTCCCTTTTCCTTCTAAGCCTGAAGCCGCCTTAGGAGGAAGTGAGCTGTTACTCATGGGATGGAGCCCACGAGGCACAGGGATGGGGGACCTCAGGCCAGACACGGGAAGGCTGGCGAGGAGCCTCCCTAAAGTCCCACCGGCCACAACCCACCCAGTCTCAGTTCTGAGCCGCAGAGCCCTGCGCCACACCCTCTCAGACTCTCACTTTCAACCCGATTGAACCAGGTTCCCCCTGAGCCTGTGCTCCCAATCGCAGGCATCATGAACATCCACGTGGTTATTCAGTCAAGAAACATGTAGAAATTCTGTCTTCCTCATCCTGGCCATGTATGCCTTGTCCAGGGCTATGGTCTGACTCTAACATATATCCAGAATCTATCCGTTGCCAGCACTTTAGCTCCATCCCCATCTTTTCTCACCTGGCTTCAGTTTTTGTTCCCTTTAATCCGCCCTCCATACCATCCCTAAGGATCACATTATCATTTTTAAAGGAGGAAGTTGGCTGCTTAAAGGCTTCCAAAGGCCCCCAGTCCAGTCTCGGTGGACTAGAATAGAAAGAGAACTTTGGTGGCCCCACCCGGTCCTTCCAGCTGCATCTGCCTTGGCTCCCTCTCACTCGCTCTGCAGACATTTAAGGATCCGAAAGTGTCATTTAAGGATCCTTTAAGGTCTTCCTTCAGATCTTTAAATGAGCCGAACTCAAGGCCACCTCCCACTGCCCTGCACATCTCCTAGTCCTCCTAGCCCACCTTCCTCTTGGCGGGGCCACCTTCCCTGTGCCCTTCAGGCCCCAGCTCAAAGGCCACCCCTCTAAGAGGCCTTCTGGGACCACCCAGAAGAGGAACCACCTTACAGGCCTTCCCCTCACTCCCCACTCTTCCCGCAAGCTCTGACTCTAACCCAATACCGCCGTCTGCTCATCAGTTCCTTGTTTCCCTGACTCCCTCAGAGGCCACACCTCCATGAGAGAGGACCACATATGTCATCCTCACTGCTTGTGCTGGGGCTGCTCCATCACAGACCCTTAATTTGTTAACCCAACAAGCAAATCACTTTACCATGAAACAATAAGAGGGAGAGAACTTCAGGCCGGCTGTGGCCCCCACCTCTGCCCCCATCCAGCCTAGATATAGAACTGGGATGCCCTGTGTAGGCCAGCAGATGGGCAGTATCAACTCCAGGGGCCAGGCTGACCGAGACTTACGGGCACCGTGGCTCTGTTGGGCAGCACCCAGCCCCAGGGGATGGCCCTGCCTGGAAGGTTCCACACCCACATCTGCAGACATGGTACTTGGAACTGAGCTAAGCAGAGGAGGAAGGAAGGACCCCCAAGCTCCTTCCAGATGATGGAGCTGGAGAATGCCCTCACCGTGTGGCTCTGGCTGAGGCAACAGAAGCATGGTCTGCAAGGCAGCCCCGGGTGTGCCGGGCTGAGTGAACACGGTTTGGCCTCAGCCTCAGCAGGAAGTGGGGTGCTTGGCAACAGTCCTAATGAGCTTCCCAGCAGGGCAGGAAGGCTGGATGGCTGCTTCCTTGGTGTGGCAGCCTCTGGGGGAGCTGAGGAGGCTTAGGTGGATATGCATGTCTTTTTGTGGTGCCAGAAGCAACTGAGATTGATGTTCTAGCACTTGCTGTGGACTTAACTCACCCTGAGTCAGTCTCTCCAGTGCAGGACCAGAGCCAGGAGCTGGTCCCCCAAACCAGCCTGCCCAGGAGAACCACATACAGAAAAACAAAACCCGAAGTCCAGGTGGTTCAGTGGTAAAAGAATCCACCTGCCAATGCAGGAGACACAGGACATGCGGGTTCAATCCTTCAGTTGGGAAGATCCACTGGAGGAGGAGATGGCAACCCACTCTAGTGTTCTTGCCTGTGAGAACCCTGTGGACAAAGAAGCCTGGCAGGCTACAGTCCATAAGGTTGCAAAGAGTTGGACACGACTGAGCAGGCACACACACACACAATGCTGGTGCCACTGTTTCCATGGAGAGAGTCTCTGCTTTCAAAAGCCTTTGTCCCTTAAATAGCCAAGCCCTTGCTTACTCCTTCAAAGTCGCATTTCATTTACACAAGCTCAGTCTGTAAGCAATTTTTTTTTTTAAGGAAGGTGCTGGACCTGGGGCAAGGGGGCTCCCTCTGGAAGGACATCCAAACACCCAGGGGTGAAGCAGCCTACAAACAGTCTCTCGACACACCCATGTCTTAGCACCTAGTAACTGCTCAATAAAACACACCCATCTTTAGTAGCATGGTAAATAATAATACTAAAGCTGAAACTCCAGTACTTTGGCCACCTCATGCAAAGAGTTGACTCATTAGAAAAGACTCTGATGCTGGGAGGGGTTGGGGGCAGGAGGAGAAGGGGACGACAGAGGATGAGATGGCTGGAT
>NW_011494943.1:14571765-14585635 GCF_000754665.1 Bison bison bison | reverse complement strand
AGAGGATGAGATGGCTGGATGGCATCACCAACTCGATGGACATGAGTTTGGGTGAACTCCGGGAGTTGGTGATGGACAGGGAGGCCTGGCCTGCTGCGATTCATGGGGTCGCAAAGAGTCGGACATGACTGAGCGACTGAACTGAAGTGAACTGAAATGATAATGCAATTGTACATCTCCAAGTCTGGACAGGGATCACTGCTCCTGCCTCGGACATGTTCAGCCCGCCTGTCTGCTGGCCACCTCCCTCCTGAGTGACGAGGGTGACTGGATTCTTGTCCCGGGGCTGCAGCACAGTCCAGTCCGGCATCTACACCCAGAGAGCATGATGTGGGGGTCCCTCACAGGCTGGCGTTACCTTGGTGAGGCTCAGGGGAGGTCACTTCCACTTCTGTGTACTCCACGTCCAAGGTCAGGGGCTCTGCTCGAAAGAAAACAGCAGCCTGTGGTCAGACAGGGTCTCCTTGGGTCCAGGGTGCTGGGGAGGGGACTCAGGCCACATGAGAGGTTTCTACTCATATGATCAAATTAATCGGTATTTTTTAAAGGGGAAACCAGACACAGGGTTAATGCCACTCTAAGTGGGTGAGAAGACTCTTGAGAGTCCCTTGGACTGCAAGGAGATCCAACCAGTCCATCCTAAAGGAGATCAGTCCTAGGTGTTCTTTGGAAGGACTGATGCTAAAGCTGAAACTCCAATACTTTGGCCACCTCATGCGAAGAGCTGACTCATTGGAAAAGACCCTGATGCTGGGAGGGATTGGGGGCAGGAGGAGAAGGGGACGACAGAGGATGAGATGGCTGGATGGCATCACTGACTCAATGGATGGGAGTCTGAGTGAACTCCGGGAGTTGGTGATGGACAGGGAGGCCTGGCGTGCTGTGATTCATGGGGTCGCAGAGTTGGACACAACTGAGAGACTGAACTGAACTGAACTGAAGTGGGTGAGAAAACTCAGGCTGAGTGAGGTGGTGAGGAAGCCTGAGCTCCCAGGGTGTGGAAGGACCCTCCGGGTCAGGTCCAATTGTCACCACCGTGGGCGGACTTGCAAAGTAGATACATGGGTCACAGCAGTTACCTCTAGAAGCCCTCTCCTTGACCACAGGCACAGAAGGCTTTCTCCAAGATGGTGAGGATCTCAGGAAATGAGGAACGGGACCCCCAGCCTCAAAGTGCTTGAAGAGTGTGAGGCATAAGCATAGGAAATCCAGTTACACCCAAAATGGAACTTTCTGATTTCAGAATGGGCTACTAAACAAGTCAGGAAGCTCTCTCTCTTGAATAGCAGAGGCATAGGGTGTTTTTTCCAATATAGAGTTACTGCAAATCATCACATGGTACACTTTAATTTATACAATGTTATTTGACAAGTACATCTCAGTAAAGCTGGTAAAAAAAAAAATGTTAAAGATGCTGGGGTGGGGAGAAATACACATAGTAGAAATGCTCTTTTTTTTCTTTAAGGATAATGGGTAGGTATTTATTGAATTGCTATTGTTTAAATTTTATACATGTTATAAACATTATTTTGTATCTACTAAATGTCTAATAAAAATGAAAAATACAAATAAAAAATAAAACAGCACTGCTGCTTACATTTAAGACAAGTAACAACAGACACTAGATACTGTCTTTGGGAAAACCAAGAGCCATCTCTATTTAAAGGAGGTGAGGAAACAGCCATGGGGTCTTCACAGTTTTAGTTCTTTTCCTAGGCATCTTTGACATAAAAACAAAGATTTCTAATTTTTTTAAAATTAGATAATTACCTTTATTTTCATTTAATGGCTTCATTGCATGGTTTCCAACATCTTCATTGTAACCTAGTTGAAAAACAGCAATCATTGTGAGAGACCATGGAGTTCCTAGTTTTCTACATAAATTGTAAATGACTCAGTGCCACTAATGAGAGAAGTCCAGGCCAAATTCTTTAGCGCAGTTGGCAACCACAGTGTATTTGGGTTCTGAATACCCTCCCAGTGCCCCTGGGCCCCATCCAACCCGCAGTGCGGTGTCTTTCTAAAACTGGTGTGATGTCCACGTCTATTTATGAATGGTTCAAAATTCAGAATTGTTCACTAGAAGCAGTTTCAAAAGAAATTAAGCTTAATTCTAGAAGGGATGAGCCAGTGCCAAGAAGCATGAAAGACACTGGTGAACTAATCCTTTCTATCTAGAGAACTGGGTCCATGAGAACACAGTTTAAAGATACTGCAGTACCTCAGGCTGCCACCTGGGCATGGGGAAAATTCTTTGATTTTTTTTTTTTTAACCAAGTTGTTCTTTATTAGAAAGAATTCTTATGAATGCTATGAATACTATCCCTGAAGAGCACATGGTTTTCCATTCCATGTCATTATGCATTTACTAATTACTATCATGATTACTGGGTTTCCCAGGTGATGCAGTGGTGAAGAATCTGCCTGCCAATGCAGGAGACGCAAGAGATGTGGGTTCGATCCCCTGGTCAGGAAGATCCCCTGGAGTTGGACATGGCAACCTACTCCAGTACTCCTACCTGGAAATTTCCATGGACAGAGGAACCTGGTGGGCTAAATCCCATAGGGTTGCAAAGAGTAGGAGACAAATGATCGACTGAGCACGTACGCATGTTGTGATTACTAACGTATACTTATAAGCTAAAATAATCTGTGCAGAGAAAAATATAATAAGAACTGTAGTATTTCCTGCATTTTGGAAAATTGAGAGGAAATTCTATTTTAATATAAGTATCAGTATTTAAAGTATCATATATTACTTATATATGTTAATCACTCAGTCGTGTCCACCTCTTTGCTATCCCACAGACTGTAGCCCACCAGGCTCCTCTGTCCATGGAATTCTCCAGGCAAGAATGCTGGAGTAAGTAGCCATTCCCTTCTCCAGAGGATGTTTCCAACCCAGGGATAGAACCTGCACTGCAGGCAGATTCTTTACCGTCTGAGCCACCAGGGAAGCCCATACTTACGTATACATAATACATATTACCAACAGAACCCACTTTATACCAGAAAGAGGTATTTTCTCTATAGTATTGGATTACTTTTTGCCAAATATCCACCAATTTTTTCTGAATGGAGTTTCTCAAATGACATATTTGCTCTCTTCTCTTTATTGGCACATTACTTTTACTATGACAAATATTTTATTTTACTTTTTAAAAAGTTTGTGATTCTGTACAATAGGAATTGCTCTTCTCAAAATATTTCTCAAGACTTCCCTGTAAAGAGGGTATTCTAAAAATTTCTTACTTTGTGGGACACTGTTACAAAATTAAAAAAGAACATCAGTGTTCAACTCCCAAACCTATCTGGGACAGAACTCTTCGTGTGATGTAATCATGCCCCTCTCTGGGAAAGAGCCAGCACCCCTGCTAAGGGCTTGAATAATTTTCTCCAAGATCTAATGGGATTAAGAACTCCCTGGGGCTTCCCTGGTGGTCAGGTGGTTAAGAATCCACCTTGCAATGCAGGGGACACGGGTTCCATCTCTGGTTGGGGAAGCTCCCACATGCTGTGGGGCAGCTAAGCCCACGCACCACAACTACTGAGCCCATGTTGAGCAACTACTGAAGCCCGCCTGCCCTATAGTCCACGCTCCGCAACGAGACCCCGCCACAATGAAAAGCCTGCACGTGACAACTAGAGAGCAGCCCCCACTCTCCAGAACCAAAGAAAGCCTGCAATGAAGACCCAGTGCAGCCGGTGACAAATTAAAAAAAGAAAGAAAGAAAGAAAAGAACTCCCGGGACTGGCTCCGGGTTGAGCTGACTCTCAAGCTTGCAATAAACCTCACGACTAAGTACTCTTTGATTGTACCACTTCTTTAAGTGCAACTGCTAACCGTGAAATCTTTAAATGCATTTCCCATCGTGGCAAGTTTGAAATTCCCTTGTGCTTGCAAGAAATAATTTCATCTGAGATATTTTACCAGTGCCTTCATTTCATAGCTGGTTTCTATCTTACAAGTGGAAAATGATTACACGTGGGCAGTGTCCCGCGTTTGAAAAGAACTCATGTGGTTGTCCGCAGCATTGTAATTATTCCCCACCTTTCGTTCCTTGGAATATTTAAAAGATGGGGAAATTAGAACACTGTGTTCTGCCTTTCTTCTGACATTTTTGTTTTGCTTTCTAGCCCACCACCCAATGACTGATTAGATTAGGCGCCTCTGCCTGAAGCCAGAGTTTCCCGTTCAACCTCACCCTACCGCCCACAGATTCTGCTTCTCAGAAGGATAAGAGACGGGGAGCAAGCTGAGAAAAATTCTTAACAACGGCACAAAACCATGACAGTACCGTAGTGTCTGTCGGCTTCAGTACCGGCATCCGACAATGTCTTCTCATTGTTGGAGTTCAGAAGCGGTACGGCTGGCCTTAAATTGAAATTTTAAAAAAGGAAAAAGAAATAACATTTTTCTTGGCTCTAACTCCAAACTAACAACATAGTCAAAGAGAGCATGAGAAAAACCAGGAGGAGTTTTCTGCAATGAGGAAAATTTTACTCTCTTACTGGGAACTCATGCATTCTCCAGTTCTATGATTATTGGACAAAAACCTTTTTGCCATTGAAATCAGTGTCCAGACCAAAGGATGCATGAACGCAAGGATTTGTTGGGTGAATCCCATATCGGGAGGGGATTCCTTATCCTGTGTTAACGTTTTCTCTCAGGAACAGAGAGGTAGTTTCCATATTTGGGGAGTTTAGATCTCAAGAACAGTAAGAATAGTACAACCATTGTTTAAGGAAACTCTACTTTGCCAATTAAGTTAAAGAATTTTTAATTCCATCTACCACCATGATAATTTCATAAGGAAACGTGTAGAAAGGACATGATCTCAGAATAAAGCCATTACTTCTCCTGAAGGACAGTTTGCAATCTTACACACACACACACACACACACACACACACACATATCCCTTCATAGCTCACACTCAAGGTCCTAAATTTTTTGAGTTTGCCAAGAACCACTGAAGACTTCCTAATGACAGAAATCCTTGCCAGACGAGTCTATCCACACCCACAGATCAGCCTCCCCTCTTCCGAAAGACACTGACCTGGACATCTCCACGGGCATCTGCTTGGCTTTAAAAGACAAAGAGAAGAATCAAAGTCAGAATAAAGAACCCACATCCACATCAGATGGGAACACTCATTTCAACCATATTGGACTTTTTTTTTTTAAGACTGAACACCCATAAAAAGAGAGAACAGAAAGCCAAATATAGTCACATTTTTTTTAAAGGAAAACAAACAAATAAACAAAGCAGGTCTTCTCTTGGTCTTATACCAAGAGATTTCACATCATTTCCCATGAAATTGGACATTTCAACTATTTCAACCAGGAGCAGCTTCCCTTCGTGGAGTGTGGCAAAGAGGAAGATCACAGCACCAGGAAACAGATGAGCCAGATAAATGGGCGACCATCTCTTTGCTCCAAGACCTTCCCCAAAGTAAAGGTTAAATCAATCCCCGTGCTTTGAATCCCAAACTGGCCTGAGACAAAGGCCAGACTGACCCTGAGACAAAGGCCAGACTGTCCATGAGACAAAGGCCAGACTGACCCTGAGGAAGCAGTTTGTCCTGAAGACCATTTTCCCAGAGGGGCTGCCCCCTTCCTGCTTTGAAAAAACCCCACCTCATCTCATCTGGTCCCTCCTGTCCCCAGCAGCAGCCCCAGGGGTCTCCGACAGAACCTGCCTTATCTCAAAAAAAAGTGTTGCAGGGCTTCCCTGGGGGGTCCAGTGGTAAAGAATCCGCCTGCCAGTGCAGGGGACGTGGGTTCGATCCTTGGTCCCAGAAGATTTCACATGCCTTGGGGGCAACAAAGCCCGTGCGCCACAACTACTGAGCCTGTGCTCTGGAGCCCACAAGCCACAGCTACTACCGCCGCTCACTCTAGAACCCCTGCTCCGCAACAAGAGAAGCCACCGTAGTGAGAAGCCCGTGCGCTGCAACAAAGAATAGCCCCCTCTCCCTGCAACTAGAGAAAGCCTATGCAGCAATGAAGAACCAGCACAGCCAAAAGAAATAAACAAAATTTGAAAAAAAATTATTATTATTATTTTCTTGCAGACTTTACTGATGCTGTGCCCTTTTGCTTGAGTCTTGCTTAGTGGACTGAGTCTTCAGTGTCAGTGGATAATCCTGGCTTCCCTTCTATGTATGGATAACCCCAAGTACAGGGTAGAAATCATAGCACAACCAGATTGACCGGGAGGCATTCAGTGTGTGTGTGTTGGGGGGTGCGGTGGAGGGTGTCTCCACTCATGCCCAACTCTACCAACTGTAGGACTAGGTGTGGCCAAAGCCCCACACGAAGAGCTACTTCTGATCACATGCAACATTCCCCCCAAATTCGTCTTTTCCTGGGAGCCCAACTCAGAAAGCAAAGGCTTTCACTCATGCCTGGCTAACTCCAAAGGGCAGTAAAAGCTCATACCCACCAAAGGCAACATCTTTGGTTAGGAAGGTGACACCCCAGGAGGAAAATAAGTGTCATCAGCCACATGCCCTCGGCTCCCACTGGACCAGGGCACAAGCTTCCCATGAGGCTGAGGCCCCTCACCTCCATGGCAGGTTCCCTGGCAGGGCAGCCTGGCAGGATGGAATGAAAGGACTATGCTCACCCTTGGCTTTCTTCAGAAAATAGCATTTGGCTCCAAGTACCAAGGTGACAATGATCACTCCGATGACCACCACTGCAATGAGTCCTTTCTTCCAGGGGGCAAGATAGACTGGAAATGAAAAAAAAAAGAAAAAAAAATTTTTAAGTATATGTTTATCCCTCTACCAGTAAGAAATAGTACAGCCTTATGCAACAAATGGGCTTCCCTGGTGGCTCAGATGGTAAAGAATCCACGTGCAATGTGGTAGACCTGGGTTTGATCCCTGGGTTGGGAAGATCCCCTGGAGAAGGGAACGGCTAACCACTCCAGTACTCTGGCCTGGAGAATTCCATGGAGAAGTCCATAGGATTGGAAAGAGTCGGACACCACTAAGCGACTTTCACTTCACGTCACATCACTTAAGCAACATATAAGGCTGATTTTTATATCCTTGTCACTCGTGTCTTTCACTGAGCATCTACCTCTGAGGGACTCTGTAGTAGGTGCAGAAATGTTTGTTTCTGCTATAGAGTCAGTGGTGACCTGAGGGGACTGTAGGACTGAGGAAGATGCTTTTTAAGCTGTCTGTTCACCCCTCTTCCCTCTCTATACATCATCCTCTACCCACACAGGTGGGCCCCTCTAACTGTGTCTGTTCTGCATGACCCACTCCCCTCGACCATAGGCGGTCCATGGATGGACGCTTGATCCAAGTTGGTGTCTCTGCATCAAGAAGTTTGTAATGAGGACTGTGTGAAAGCCTTCTAATTCCTTATAATAATCACTTCCTCTTTCATACTTAACTTGAGTGGACATTTGTTACCTGCCACCAAAGAGCCTAGTGGATGTTGGTCCCTTGGCCCATAGCAAGATGCACTAAGTTCCCAGCCGTCTCCTCTCAGATGTGCTTTCTGGCCTTGAGCTTGCAGCTTGCACTGCATTCTGCTGTTGAGAACTCTTACCTCTGACGGTCAGTGTGTTGCTTTGGATCACGTGTTTGGAAAGGTTGGCTCTGTTGGAGGCCGTGCAGTAATACTGTCCCTCGTATTCCTTGCTGGCTGTGGTCTTGTGCCACATGATCTGGGTGGCATTTATGGTGTCTTGGTAGAAGGGTTTGCTCTCCTTTTCTTTGTAAAACTTGTACGTGATAGGAAAGGATCCTTCGTTCACGGAGCAGTAAAACACAATGGGCTCCCCAGGCTCCACCTCCCCCTTCAAGACAATGAGCTGGGCTTCATCCACTGGGGCTGGAAGGCAGGAAAAGGATTAGTGCTGAGCAGAGAAGTGGGCAAGGGGAGGAGCATGACACGGCCGCTGGTCACGGCCAGCCTTCTATAATCATGACTCAGACTTAGACTTTGCCCTTTACTCCCCCAGTGAGCCCAGAAGAGCAGCAACGGACACCTGTCCTCACACGCTGATTAGACACAAGAGGCTAGGGACACCACCACCACCCCCTTCATTTACCACCTCAAGCACTGGGTTGGACACAGATGTTACGGAAAAACTCCAACAAACCTTTTGGCCAATCCAGTATTACTGACCACTCAGCTTAACTATACAATTAGCTTATGTGTTCTGTTGGGGTCTATTCTGGGTGAGTTTGTGTATGTGAGTGTGTGTGTGTGTGTGTGTGAGATTTCTCTCCCTCTGCTTAACCCAGATGCAGGGCATTTCCAGATCTTACGAGCAAATAACCTTGACACACAAATAACCTTCTCTAGCGCTTGTCCTGTCTTTCTCCTCCTCTGAATGATCGAAACCAATTGCTTTCATGTCCGTATTTCCCACTTCCTTGTGAGCTTGGGAACCTGAATTCTGTCCCTCTGCTTCCGAAACTGCACTGCATTTTTGGTTTTGAAGAAACTCCAAGGTCACCTGATTCCCAACTAACTCATCCCCGAGTTTCCTGCAGGTCAAATCCATGTTGGACGTTCTTCCTGCCTTTCAGTCCTTGGCCTTCCTACAGCTCTTACCTGTCACCCAGCCCTTCCTTTGGAATTCAGCTTCCCCTGGGCTCCCGTGAGGCCTCACTCTGATTCTCTTACCTCCTCGCCTGCCATTTCCTCTTTATTCATCAATTTTTGCTCCCTAAATTAGGACTTTCTGCAAAATCCAGTCCTCAGTTTGCCATCTCCTTTCTCATCTTTGGTGATTTCACCTACATGATAGTTTCTATTTGCACATTTAATGCATAAAGACACAGCATCTAAAGCTTAGATACATAGTTCTAGTCCAGGTTACTCTCCTGAATTCCATGTCTTGACTTTAACCTGTGCATTTCCACCAAGAAGCCCTGCCAGCCTCTCACTCCCAGCAGATCTGAGCAGAACTCACCTTCCTCCTATAGCCCCTTTTATTCCATGTCTAGCCACAAAAATTCTGAGCCTAAACTGTCTTCCCAAGTACAGTACTATTAGTGGGAGAATGAACTGATCAGCAGACCAAGATCTGATTTACGAACCGCCCTCTTGTGAGTGCAGTGGGTGGCCAGACCATGGAGCTGCTGATCCAACAAAAGAGAGCACCTGGCCTGGTGTGGGATGGCAGGAGTTGATCACAAGGAAGGCTCCTGAATGGTGCAGCCTGACCTGACAGCCTCTCTTCTTGTGAAGCACAAGGAGGTGGCAACAAGCCAGGCTTAGGAGCTAGACTGCCTGTCCAAAATTCCCAGCATTATTGGCCACCAGCTGTTTATCTTAAGCCCTAGTTGCCTCACTGTAAAATAAGGATGATATGAATATGGTGCTTACATGGCTATTGTAAGTGTGAATGGGACTAATTTACTAACATAGTTCACACAGGGTTGGACATATGATCGGTGCTCATGAACATTAGCCACTAATATTGACCCGCTTTATTTTTTTAATTCATTAATTTTTGGTAGCACTGGGTTTTTGTTGCTGCATGCAGACTTTCTCTAGTTGGGTGCAAGGGCTTCTCATTGAGGTGGCTTCTCTTGTTTTGGAATGTGGACTCTAGAACATGTGGGCTTCAGTAGCTGTGGCCCACGGCCTAAGTTGCCCCATGGCATGTGGAATCTTCCCAGGCCAGGGATCCAACCTGATTGGCAGGTGGATTTTTAACCACTAGATCACAAGCGAAGTCCAGTATTGACCTGATGAAAACCAAGAGTTTCACATGGGCCTCTACATTAGCTTCTTAAAGCACTGTAAGGTTTGAAGTCCCCACCCCTTCTAACTGATGCGACTAGCAGGTGAATCTTCCCAAGATCCAGTTCTCAGCATGCCTTCATTCCCTCTAGCTCTTCACTGCACACAGGACAAAGCCCCAGCTCCTCTGACTGGCAACTGATGCCCTTCATGGTTAGGCTCAGTTACTCTACAAGTTTATATCCAATGACTCTCTATTCCCAACCTTACTTTCCAGTCATCCGTCCCCAGCCTTTTGAGCTGCCCCACGGAGCCTTTTGATCACCTATTTGACTAGGCTAGAGACCATCTTGAGCCTTCTCCGCCTACCCATCATCGAGCCCTAGTTCCTGGCCCAGCTCTTCCCACTCAAGCCAGATGATATTTTCATGCCCTCAGTTCCTATTATCATCACTGTAAGGAGAGTTTGCAGGAGAGTTAATAATGTGTTGCCTGGTAACATTTTAAAAATATTTATTTGCATTATTATTCAAATACGTTAAAATGTTTCTTCACTATTTAATCAGGAGATACAAAGAATATATCTTCTTTTTTGTTGTTATGACCTATGGCATGAGGTGCTTATTAGCTACCAATGCTAATTTGAGAAGTATAGTTACTCAATGAAGTGAAGTGAAAGGCACTCAGTTGTGTCTGACTCTTGGTGACTCCATGGACCATACAGTCCATGGAATTCTCTAGGCCTGAATACTGGAGTGGGTAGCCTTTCCCTTCTCCAGGGGATCTTCCCAACCCAGGGATCAAACCTAGGCCTCCTACATTGTTACTCTTAGGCTATACATGAATAGTAGGAAGAATCAGGGAGTCCCTTGATGGCTTAGAGATTAGGATTCTGGGTTTTCACTGCAGGGGACATGGGTTAAATCCTTGGTCGGGGAACTGAGATCCTGCAAGCCGACTAGTATGCCCCCCCCACCCCCGAGAAAAAATTATAGGAGGTATCACTATCCAACTCAAGATGTCCACATGGCACACGTAGATAAGCAGTCCTTAAACAACAAGGAGGACGAGGAAGCCTTATTAAGCTTTTTACAACAAGATGCAGAACATCTCAGAGCTGCAAGTAATGGTACTCCTAAGGCCTTCTGAAAGGTACAAGACCAAGGCTCAAGGAAAACTATTCACCCCAGGACAATGGTATATTTCTCTGGAGTATGAGAGTCCCAGTGACTGTTGGCCTACAGCTCTGACCGCTGAGATTTCCACACATGACAGAATTTGCCCTGCCAGGGGTCCAGCATCCATGGTAGAGAAGAGCTCTGGTCTACATTTCCCAGAGAGGACTGTCAGTTCATCTAAAAAGGGACAAACGGGGACTTCTCTGCTGGCTCAGTGGTAAAGAATCCACCTGCCAATGCAGGATACACAGGATCGATCCCTGGTCGGGGAAGATCTCACATGCCGCAGAGCAACTAAGCCCGTGTGCCACAACAATTGAGCCTGTGCTCTAGAGCCTGGGAGCTGCAGCTAATGCAGCCCGAGCGCCTAGAGCCCCTGCTCTGAAACAAGAAGAGCCACCGCGATGAGAAGCCCACGCTCTGCCACAAAGGGTAGCTCCCACTCACAACTAGAGAAGAGACATACAGTGATGAAGACCCAGCACAACCCAAAATAAATAAATCACACTATAAAAAGGAGCAAATGGAACTTCCCTGGTGATCCAGACTCTGTGCTCCCAATGCAGGCAGCCCGGGTGGGATCCCTGGTTGGGGAACTAGATCCCATATGCCACAACTAAAGATTCTACATGCTGCACGGAAGACCCAGCGCAGCCAAATAAATAAATGAAAAGGAGCAAATGCTAAGGGAACCCCAAAGCACAACTTTTGTGCTTCCTCAAGTTGGGACACTTGACTTATATTTCAACAGTTCACTTGAAAGTTTCTGAAAATAGATGATGCCAGCCACACTGATAACCACCAGATATTTTCCAGCCCCAGTTACTTGGGCTTTGGTCCTGCTTTGGCACATGTCACGTGTATGGACTTTGCACAAGTACCATCCACTTCTCTTGTCCACTCCCAAACCTTTGAAAATGTGAATTAAACCACAGTCCCCCGTGGATTCTTCTCACAGCACAGAGACTTACCTATCACCTTTACTCGCAGAACTTCGCTGAACATCTTGCTGTGGGAATGGCAATTGTCTGCACTGCAGCAGTATTCTACATCTTTCGTGGGTTTAACTCGGAATATTGCAGGCTTGTTTGAGCCCACGCTCTGATTCGCCACAGGCTTACTTGTGTTTGAAAGCTGATAAAAAATGGGCGCCGTTCCGTTTACGGACTGACAACTGACTTCAATGGTCTGTCCTTTAATCACCTCGGACCTGGAGTCATGAAAAATGCTGGGCTTGGAGAGCATTTCTAGAATGACAGAGAGAGAGAGAAAAACAATCTGAGACAAGACATCCAGCCCAAGGTGTTCCTTCTGCAAACTCTGGGCTTGGCTTTCTCTATCATGGCTCTAATTTAAAATGCCTGCCTGGACCCAGAGATCGCCACACTTAGTGAACTACGTCAGGTAGAGAAAGCCAAATATCATATAATATTGCTTATATGTGGGATCTTAAAAAAATGGCACCAGTGAACCTATTTATAAAACAGAAAAAGATTCACAATGTAGAAAGCAAACTTATGGTTACCACAGGGGGAAGGGGGCGGGGAGTGGGAGGGATAAATTGCGAGACTTGGACTGACGTATACACACTACCATATATAAAAGAGGTAACTAACAAGGACCTATGGTATAGTACAAGGAACACTATTCAATACTCTGTAATGGCCTATATGGGAATAGAATATAAAAAAGAGTGGATATCTATTATGTATTACTGATTCACTTTGCTATACAGCTGAAACTAATGCAACGTAGCAAATCGACTATATTCTGATAAAAATTAATTTAAAAAAATAATAAAATAAAATGCCTGTGGCCATATCTATCTTTAGGGGACTCCTTTTAGATTCTTGAGGAGGGAGAGGGAAAGAGAATAATATAAACAAAAAAGGATGACACAAATTCAGGAAAAACATTATAACCCCCTAAATATATGCTTATATTTTCACATATCTTATGCACACATACACACACATTCATATCTCTTTCTTTGTATTGAGAAAGATAGAAGGAAAGTGTTAAAAAAAATATGTAACAAGTATCCAACAATATATTTTAAAACAAATTCTCAGTGCCTCAGCCTCTCCTGATAGTAAGTTTCATGCCTCAGAAACAAGAATTATACGAGGCCATTATTTAGAAATTAGCTTATTTATAAAGCTAATAGGACGAAATGACCTCCTCACAAGAACTACAACAACACAAAGAATTACAATGGAATGACTCATATTTGTCTTGTATATTATTTCCTTATCCGGTAGATGACCGCTAAAATCCTGCTTCAGTTGAGACTAAAACCTTGGCTGGATTTACACTGAAGGCTCAACTGAAGGACCATGACTACTGAAGAAGCACAGCGACAGTGACAGCTTGACTGGTGTTTCACATCCCGCTCCTCAAAGTGTGGTCCGGGGCCCAGCAGCACCAGCATCTCCAAGACGCTGGTGAAAGACACAAAGCCTGACCCCAAACTAACTGCTCTGTAACCAGGTGTTTTGTGCACATTCAAGTCTGAGAAGCCCGGCTCTAAGTGGTCCAGATATCTACTTCTACCCAGTAGGGGTCCCAGCCCTTTGGGTAAGCCAGGAGAGGCATCAAAAACTGGAACTTAGGGACTTCCCTGGCAGTCCAGTGGTTAAGACTCCAAGCTTCCACTGCAGAGGGCAAAGGTTCGATCCCTGGTTAGGGAACTAAGATCCCATTTACCAGAAAAACATCTATTTCTGCTTTATTGACTATGCCAAAGCCTTTGACTGTGTGGATCACAATAAACTGTGGGAAACTCTGAAAGAGATGGGCATACCAGACCACCTGACCTGCCTCTTGAGAAATCTGTATGCAGGTTAGGAAGCAACAGTTAGAACTGGACATGGAACAACAGACTGGTTCCAAATAGGAAAAGGAGTACGTCAAGGCTGTATACTGTCACCCTGCTTATTTAACTTCTATGCAGAGTACATCCTGAGTAA
>NW_011494943.1:14570650-14571296 GCF_000754665.1 Bison bison bison | reverse complement strand
CTGGGGGGGATTGGGGGCAGGAGGAGAAGGGGATGACAGAGGATGAGATGGCTGGATGGCATCACTGACTCAATGGACATGAGTCTGAGAGAACTCCGGGATTTGGTGATGGACAGGGAGGCCTGGCGTGCTGCGATTCATGGGGTCGCAAAGAGTCGGACACGACTGAGCGACTGAACTGAACTGAACTGATGGCAAAAAAAAAAAACAAACGTAAAATCTTAAAGCTTAGCGTTGACTAAGCAGTGTTTGCTCCCTGACCTTTCGGGTGAGTGCCTGTTCAAGCAGCAGAATCCTGTGGATTTGGAGGCCACTTAATCAGCATGCAGCCATAACAAAGCCACAAATGTGACTTTTGCCAACAACATTGATCTTGATGCATCTGACCTGTACCCTGAGCAGAAGTACCCACTTGCTACTAGTCAGCCTCTTGTTTTTACTCCTCTCTCCCCAAATCCCCCTCCCCCATCCCCTGGGTTTTTATCCTGCCTCAGTCTGAATCATCTTCAGACTAGAGAAGGTGGTGGCTGGAGATAAATTCCCTTTCTCCCATTCAGTCCAGAGGCTCTCAGGGCCAGTGAGGACATACTCACCACACACAGTTATCTGGACTGTGTTGCTTCTCTTGAACACCCTGCCGACGCCC
>NW_011494943.1:14568311-14570516 GCF_000754665.1 Bison bison bison | reverse complement strand
CCCGCGACACAGGTGTATAACCCGCTGTCCCACTCTGACACTCTCTTGGTGAAATTTTGAGTCTGCGACACAGTCATGCTTCCCTTCTGGATGGTGAAGTTGGCCGGGGGTGCTCCTGGGATGGAGCACCACAGGTTCAGATCTTCGCCCTGGTCCAGATGTGTGGCTGAAGACTCCAGCTTAGGCTTAGAAAATAGCTCTGAAAAAAACAGTGAGTGGGAATTGGGTGACATGTTTGTGGGCACCAGCTCCCCAGTCCCCTGGAGAGGACTGTGGCCCAGGTGCTTCTGGGAGAACCAGTTCCCCACTTCCTGCACAAAGTTTCCCTTTGCTTCTCATGAACCTGATGATCACACAATTCACAAGCCGGGGTTCATTCTTCTCCTGGGATTCCAATGGCAGTTTTGCCTCCCTCATTAATCCAATTTATCTTACAGACATGGATTAGAAAACTTTGGCAATTTGTAATGTGGCAAGTAATGACTCAGGCATTCACTCGTTTATTCATCCACTCTTTCATTTCATCACACAAGTATTTATCTCAGGCCATCTCTGTGCTTGGCAGAGGAGAGGCAGCAGTGAAAAAGAAACAGTCCTTGACTCTATAAAGTGCTTAAGTCTCATGGGCGATTCTTCAGATAGTGTCTGCAGAAGAGCCTATAGAGGGGACATGGAACCCAGGCTTGAAGAATCAGGAGAAAACTCCTGGGATAAGTTCTGCAGGCAAAGATGTAAAGTATCGCAGGAAGAGAGAATAACATATGGAAGGTCTGGCAAGAGGTTCAAGCACCTGAAAGTTCAGGCAGCCTGGGACCGCTGTGGGAGAAGAAAAAGAAGGCTTGAAGATCTTCAAGGAACTTGAGAATCACATTTTAAAAAGTGTGGAATATACCCTCGGGACAATGGGAACCATGGACGGTCTGGGTCACGGGGATAGCTTCAGATGTGTTCGGTAGGGAGATCTCTGGAAGGAGAATGGATGGAGTTGGAGGGGCCCAGATTGGAAGCAGGAGGGAATGTAGTCTAGGCTTGAAGCAGAGTGATGCTGTAGAGTTGGGGAGAAGCGGCAGCTTGGCCACCATTCCTCCAGCACTTCCCATGGAGGAGCGTGAAGATGCCACCCGAAGCCTCCCAAGCCCAAGTACTTGGTAAGTTCCAACATTCTATGCTACTGGAAGGAGTCATTAGCACCATAATGTAGGTTGGATGTCGAGAGTACTAAAGACTGTGGTTGACTTTCAAGAAGTTTCATCTCCTAATACAAATATTCCCTGAAGAATACCAGTATTTTATAATAATGGTAAATGTTTGTTTTCAGCCACAGAGGAATTACTAATTAGCTACTTAACCTTTGCGGAGACTTGGCTCCTTCATGTAAGCAAATGCGCACTGACTCCATGGTTATGACCCTTGAAGCAGAAGGAAGGAGGAGCCGGTGGCACTTGAGACTATCTTCATATTAAGAAAGAGACTGAGACTTGAAATTTCTCTTAGAAAACCTCCTTAGGGGTTTGAGAATGCAATCAGGACTCAGGGGTTAAATTCTACCTTTGGCTCTAAATTTAGGATTTAATCTGGCATACAGGTTTGGAAGTAAAAACCAACGCTATCATGGTCATCACTGATATTCCATGGATGGAAATGGAAGTCATTTCCATCATAATTATAATCAGTACGCGGTGTTTTCTTAGTTTCCTTGATAGGGAATAAAATAACACTGTAAGTCAGGTGATCGCCTAATAATTAATTCATTGAGGCACATTCCACCCCTCCTTCCTTCCATATAATGAAGATCGACTTACCTCTTTTCAGATCACCATCAAAAGCTCGAGGTTAGGGGACTTCTCTGGTGATCCAGTGGCTAAGACTCTATGCTCCCAATACATGGGGCCTGGGTTCGATTCCTGGTCAAGGAACTAGATCCCACATGCCACAACGAAGAGGGGCAACTAAAATCCAGCATGCCATAACTAAGACTAGGCACAGCCAAATGAAATAAAATGAAATAAAACAAAGCTCTAGGTTAGGAGTAGGAAAAAAAAAAAAAGAAAGAAATTTACCTCCTTAAGGGCCTTACAATTTCATTGGACAAATACCAAAAAAGTAAAAAAAAAAAAAAAAAAAAAAAAAAAAAAAAAAAAAAAAAAAAAAAAAAAAAAAAAAAAAAAAAAAAAAAAAAAAAAAAAAAAAAGGAGGGGGGGGAGA
>NW_011494943.1:14548340-14568211 GCF_000754665.1 Bison bison bison | reverse complement strand
TAAACAAAAATGCAAAAAATACAAAACGTCTTGCTGGGGTAGGTGGACAATGGTTTAGAATTAAGAATGAGATGTTGTTAGGGAATAAGGTGATGTAAACAGAACTGCTAGACCATCACCCGGGTTAATAAGGATAAGTCTTTTGTTCACTCACTGAGCAAATATTTACTGAGTTCCTATAACGTGCCAGGCTGTGTGCTAAGTATCAGTGTTGTCAGATGAATTGAGCCACAGACCTTCCAGAGCTTACCCAGGATGATGCAGACAAATGCTAAATCTTTTCAGTGACTGTTGACCTGTAGACAGAAGAGTGTGATGGGAACTGAAGTGTGGCCATGGGACTCTTCCTGGGAGGCTCCTAGAGGGAGATTTGGGACTTGGTCTTTAAGGACAATAGAGGTCTTCCAGTGACCAAGCAGAAAGAATATTCCAGGCAGAGTCCAGTGAGATGTTTGGAAGGGGCTGGAGTCAGGGTGAAGGTGTGTATGTGTGTGTGTGTGTGTGTGTGCAAGTGTGTGTGTGTGTGTGTGTGTGTGTGCATGTATGTGTGCTCAGTCATGTCCAACTCTTCGTGAGCCCATGGACTGTAGTCTGCCAGGCTCCTCTGTCCATGGAATTTTCTAGGCAAGAATACTGGAGTGGGTTGCCATGCCCTTCTCCGGGGGTTCTTCCTGACCCAGGGATCAAACCCAGGTCTCTTTCATCTCCTGCATTGGCAGGCGGGGTTTTTTTTGTTGTTGTTGTTTTTGACCAACTGAGCCACCAAGGAATAATGAAGCCCAGGAATAATGAAGTCAAATAGGTGCTTCTCCTACAGGTTAGTTGAAGGATGAATTGGAGCAGAGATGCTTGGGGAAGCCCTATGACATCCTGCTGTGAGGGCCAGAGTGAGGGTGTGATTGTAGAGATGAGATGACAGGACAGAGTCGGGAGTCCTGGCAGCACCTGGGTCTGAAAATGTGAACAGTGAGAGGTGATGGAAACCCACTTTCAAGCCAAAGACAAATGACTAATTCAATGATCTTGATGTCCACAAAATTATTGTGAGCCTCCAACATCACTCTATAGAACCACTCATAGTGAGGCTTGATAGCAACAGGGGAGTGGAGAATAGGCTGCAGAAGTGGGAAGGCTTGCATCACTTGAAGGTGGGGGAGTTGCCTGCCAGCCCTGGCACGGCTCCGGCAGCTCTACACGGAACAGGAGCACAGAGCATCAAACTAAGGGGATGGGAAGGGCCGGCCGAGCCTGACACTGTGCTTTCTTGGGCCAGGGAGCCTCGCCTTCTGATTGACTCACATACTCAGCGTGACTCAAACTTCTGATGTGGGATCAGCTACAATAATAGTATCCTGTGGTCCAAAGATGCCTCATGCCTCCCTAAAGTAGCCTGGTCCGAGGGGTTGGAGTGCTGCTCTAAGCCCTGAAATTGCCCTTATGTTTGCCACGTGGTCCCCGCTGCTCCCATGACCATACAACCATCTCTTTAACAGAGTTGATCATTGCATCATATTCTCATCGTCTATTTATGTCTGTGAAATTCTTCAAAGCTGCATAGGGCAGTTCCCTAGGTCCCCAAAGTTGCCCAGCACACAGAAGGTGCTCAATATATGTTGAACTGAGTACTGTTCTCTAATAAGATAATTATATTTTATCTAAAAAATATGTGCCATCAAAATATTTGCCATTATCAATAATAAACTAAATCGCTAGCAGGAGCCAACCTGGTATAGACCAGCAGAATCCAACACCTGCCAGTCACCCAGCTGGGTAGTTGGCAGCCTACCTATGATACTGGGGACTGTCGCTGTGACTGTATGGTCTCTATTGACACAGAGGGGGCTTTCAGTAAATGAGCAAATGAATGATGAATGAATGGACACTTTCACTTGGGAACCAAGAAGTGCTGACTCGCTCTGCCTCTGGAACACTGTCACCGATGCTCATCTGTTTATCCAACAAATATGTATTGAAAGCCTACTGCGTGCCAGGTACTGTTCAGCTGTTAGCAATCTTGCACCAGATAAAATAGATAATACCCTCACCACCTTAACATTCTACTGCCTAAAGACACACAATACACAGGGAGAGGCAGAGTACACTTTTTTTTCCTGGTAAAAGCTGTTTTGAAAAGTAAAGTCAGGTAGGGACTTCCCTGGCCATCCAGCGGTTAAGACCCTGTGCTTCTCACAGCACTGCTTATGATAGCCAGGACATGGAAGCAACCTAGATGTCTATCAGCAGATGAATGGATAAGAAAACTGTAGTACATTTACATAATGGAATATCACTCAGCCATTAAAAAGAATACATTTGAATCCGTTCTAATGAGGTAGATGAAACTGGACCCTCTTATACAGAGTGAAGTTAAGTCAGAAAGAAAAACACCAATACAGTATACTAACGCATATATGTGGAATTTAGAAAGATGGTAACAATGACCCTATATGTGAGACAGCAAAAGAGACACAGATGTATAGAACAGTCTTTTGGACTCTGTGGGAGAAGGCAAGGGTGGGGTGATCTGAGAGAATAGCATTGAAACTTGTATATTATCATATGTGAAACAGATCGCCAGTCCAGGTTTGACGCATGAGACAGGGTGTTCAGGGCTGGTACTGGGATGACCCTGAAGGATGGGGAGGGAGGTGGGAGGGGGGTTCAGGATGGGGAACACATGTACACCCATGGCTGATTCATGTCAATGTATGGCAAAAACCACTACAATATTGTAAAGAAATTAGCCTCCAATTAAACTAAAAAAAAAAAAAGACCCTGAGCTTCTGCTGCAGGGGGCATGGATTTGACCCTTGGTCAGGGATCTCACCCGCAGCAGGGCAACTAAGCCCATGCACTGCAACTAGAGAAGCCAGAGCGCAGCAATGAAGACTTGTGTGCTTGTGTGTGCTCTGTTGTGTCCAACTCCTTGTGACCCCATGGACTACAGCCCATCAGGCTCCTCTGTCCATGAGATTCTCCAGGCCAGAATACCGGAGTGGGTTGCCATTTTCTTCTCTGAGGAAGACTTAGTACAGCCCCCAAATTAAACTAAATAAGTAAATGAAAAGTAAAGCCAGGTAAAGAAGGAAGGCATCCAGGGAACTTTCTAAGTTCGTGGATTTGGAAATCTAACAGGCCGGGGGGTAACTCTTGCTCTGCCACTCAGCAATCCTGTAATCATTAGGTGACCTGACTTCTCAGCTCCAGTTTCTACATCCATAAAGCCAGCACCATAATACCTACCTTATGGCATAATTATGAGCTTGAAATGAAAATGTATGTAAACCAGGCAAAGAGTATTCAACAAAGAGGAACTTTGACTATTATTTTTGAGTCTAGTCTAGTCAAGACTATGGTTTTTCCTGTGGTCATGTATGGATAAGAGAGTTGGACTGTGAAGAAGGCTGAGCACCAAAGAATTGATGCTTTTGAACTGTGGTGTTGGAGAAGACTCTTGAGAGTCCCTTGGACTGCAAGGAGATCCAACCAGTCCATTCTGAAGGAGATCAGCCCTGGGATTTCTTTGGAAGGAATGATGCTAAAGCTGAAACTCCAGTACTTTGGCCACCTCATGTGAAGAGTTGACTCATTGGAAAAGACTCTGATGCTGAGAGGGATTGGGGGCAGGAGGAGAAGGGGACAACAGAGGATGAGATGGCTGGATGGCATCACCGACTCGATGAACGTGAGTTTGAGTGAACTCCGGGAGATGGTGATGGACAGGGAGGCCTGGTGTGCTGAGATTCATGGGGTTGCAAAGAGTCGGACATGACTGAGCGACTGAACTGAACTGAACTGAACTGAATGCTTTCTTGCTCCTGACCCTGTCTTAGGACCTCCACAGGGATATAGAGATCTAGCACAGTACTGGGCACAAAGGCAAGAAAAATGCGACATAATAATAGAAACAGCAGCTAACATTGGCCGAGTACTTACTCGGTATGCAGCTCTGTAGGAAAGGTGATGGATGGCATTTAGTCCCTATAACAGTCCTGCAGTGCTATCATCACTCCAATGGCAGAATTGTGGTAAGGAGACGGTCAGTCACTCACTCAAGGTCACAGATGTACTGAGTGGCCCGGCTGGGATCTGACTGGGCCCAGCCTGCAGCCTGAAACAACCATAGCGGACTGCTGACTTGCTCTGCACTGAATTTCTCCCCATGAGCACCACGGCCCTGCCTGAGCACATCCATTCAGACCGGTGGGAGCAGAAGAACCAGCTCTCACCGCCCAGCCCGGATTCTAGCACTGACACCTCGTGAGCCCGCCACCTGCCGACGCCCTCCAGCAACCCTACCTGTGACGTTGACCACGACGCTGCTGACTTTGGATATGCGGCTGGCTTCCACTTTGCAGGTGTAGTTGCCGTTGTGCTCTGTCGTGGCCATCACGGAGTACACGGCCTCACTGCTGAGGCTGTTGTGTGCGACGATCTCCCTGTCCTTCTGGATGATGATTTCCGGGAATGACTGGGCCTGGTGCGTCACCTGAACGGTGCACTTGACCTGAAGGTCGTCTCCTTCCATGACCTTTCCCTCAGGGATGATGTGGAACTTGGGATTCGAGAAGGATTCTACGAGAAGAGGACAGGCTGGTTGGACTCAGGTTAGAATCCGGGTGAGGAGAAAGGCCACTTCCCTCCCCTTTTCTGTGCTTTTGGAGGCCAATCAGTTCAACCTTTCCTCTCAAAAAACTTTCACCTAGGCTGCTCTGGTGCTCCCTCCCTCTTGCTCACTCTTGCATCTTCAGGCTTCTTCTTAATTTCATTTCTCTAACTTTGAGCTTCCCAAAGATCAAACCTACATCTCATCTGAAGAACATTTTTTAAATGACTTCAGAAATAATCACAGCAGTGAGAAGCAGACCCTTATCCTGCCCACCAAGGATTTTCTAGGTAACTCTCATACCACTTCATAGACCTCTGGCATTTCAGCCTAGATAGTCCCTTGCTTCCCAAAGTTCAGCTTCATGGAAATGAATTTTTAAATAATGCCATATGCCCCTGCAAAATGTTTTTTAGTCTATTCTATTTCTTTTTAAAAAATGCTGGTTGTGACTAACTAAATTGATTTCATGACTCATGCAGTTTGAAAAACACTGTTTTAATAAAATATGAGTCAGACATTAGGGATCGGACACCGTGAGGGAAGTAGAGCCAGGCCTTTGCTTCCACCAAAACACCCAGCAGAGCATAAGGGAGTATGTACACCAATTACAGCCAGGTAAAACACAGATAAGGACATTAAGAGAACGCCAACAGTAAATTTAAAGTGACCTACTACTTTAATATTTGTTAGTTAATTTTTTTTTTTTTTTTTTTACTGTAAAGTCATTTAAATTCACAATAAAAAGCTATCATTAAAAAAAAGAGGAGTTTGTTTTCCTAAGAGTCAAAAAAAGAGACAGCATCTTTTAGCACATTCAACAATATCCTCTGGGATAGCTTGATAATAACTAAAGATTTTTTCCTGACACCCAAACTCAATGTATCAGATCTAAATGCACAAGAGGAAAAAAAAAATTAAACCACAGAAACAGTAAAAGAAAACAGAGGTGCATTTTTTGCTTTAATAATCTTGGAGCATGGAGGAACTTTAGGTATGAATCACAAAACTGGATACCGTTAAAAAAAAAAAAGATGCATAAATTGATACCATAAGGAAAAAAGATGCATAACTTTGATTTTAACTAAAGATTGAAAGTTTTTTCATGGAAGTAAAAAATAAAGACAAGTGAAAAACTGGGTAAATTTTTGCACAGCACCTGACAAAGAGCTCATTCCTTTAATTTATAAAGGGCTCAAACAAATCAATCAGAAGCAGTAGGCAAATATGGGCAAAGTGTACGTGAATAGGAAGGCATGAAGGGATGTAAAAGCATACATGTACAAATGTAAAAAGCATACTCAACCTCACTAAAGACCAAAAAATACAAATCACAGTAGTGATATGCCCCTGTGCCTCAATTATAATAGACTGTCAAAAATAACAAAAATATTGGGAGCTCCCTGGCAGTCTAGTGGTTAACATTCGGTGCTTTCACTACTGTGGCCCAGGTTCAATCCCTGACTGAGGACTGAGATCCTGCAAGCTGCTCACAAGGCAGTCAATAAAAGAGAAAACATCAATAGAGAAAACATCAGTAATATACTGTGTTGATGAGGATGTGGGAAAATGAACACTTTCGATGGAAATGTTTTTCCTTTTGGAGGAGCGCATTGGTGATATTTTTCAATACCGAAAATGCACAAAACATTTGAATCAAAATTTGACACAGGGACTTCCCTGGTGGTCCAGTGGTTAAGAATCTGCCTGCCAAAGCAGGGGACATGGGTTCGATCCCTGGTCCAGGAAGATTCCACGTGCCACAGGGCAACTAAGCCCTTGTGTCACGATTACCGAAGCCTGTGTGCCCTAGCGCTCACGCTCTTCACCGAGAGAAGCCACCACCACGAGAAGCCTGCCCATCAGAACCAGAGTAGTTCCTACACCCTGAAACTAGAGAAACAAAGACCCAGCACAGCCAAAAATAAAGAAATAAATAATTCAATAGAAAAGAATTTGACACATAAAAAATAATAAAATAGGAAACTACAGAAGTTACAAGAATGTTTGCTGCAAGATTGTCTTAAGAGCAAACGAGTGGGGAAAAAAATGCCTAAATGTCCATCAACATAAGATGAGGCAGGGGACTGTCACTTTCTGAGATGGCCCACACTCTGTCTATGGAGTGTGTTCCCTCCCCGAATAAAACCTCCTTTCACTTTTAAAAAATAAATGAATTTTAAAAACTAAAATGAAATGAGCATATCCTTACAACAGGGTTCTAAGTTGTCACTAGAATGATAAAGATCTGTATTTCTTGATATGGACAAAAGTACATCTATACGGTATTTGTTAAGAAAAAGTTATAAGATAGAATGTTTGACAGGTCTCTCTCTCTTTTTTTTTGTAAAAACAAAGATAAACAAATCAAAAATGTGTGTGCACATGATGAATGAGTAAAATAAGTCTAGAAGAACAGACAAGGGACTTTTCTCTAAGTGCTGGTACTTACTGTGAAGAATTGTCACTTTATATAGTACCACATTTTCTTAAACTTTAACCCACACCATGAACTACAATAAAAAAATTTTTGTATATACATAATGCTATATATATACATATACACACATAATACTATACAGGAAATATTTACACATACAATATAGCATTATGTGCACACAATGGGCAAAAGCGAGGGCACCAAAAGCAGAAGTCCATTTTTTTTTTCTTAATTGCTGTTCTATTATTTTTTTGGCCACACCACAAGGCTTGCAGGATCTTAGTTCCCCGACCAGGGATTGAACCCGTGTCCCCCGCATTGGACGAGCAGATTCCCAAAACTGGACCACCAGGGAAGTCCCCTGACGATCACTTAACAAGCTGTAGGGCTCCAATCCTGAATACACTTGAGGCTTTCTGCGGTAAACTGTTCCTTCCCCTGCCTTCTTCCTGCTTCACACGTGCTCCCCTCTCAGGCCACTGGGAGCTGCTGGGTGCCTGACCTGGAGCCCTGAGCTCTCTGTCCTGGACACTCAGACCCTGGTTCCCCTCTGCTGTAGCCTTTCTCTCCTGAGAGCACTTCTCAGGCCGCCTCATCTGTTTCCTATTTGTCCAACGTCTCAGTGATGGAAGGATGGGTAGAAGGGGGAAATCCCTCGTCAAATGCAGGAGGCAAAAGCTGAGGGTCTACCCCCTCTTCCCCCTGGATCCCCTCCAGACCCCACTTCCTGATGTTTGATCCTCATGGTTTAAAGTCACGGTTCCCAAGCTGCAGGTCACACAAGATATTGTTTCAGTGAGCCTCAGCCAGTGCTTTAAGAAATGCAAATAGAATAGAAAGAAAAATAGCAAAATGCATCACGTATGAAGGTTAAGAATTGTTTGGAAATATATATGCGTATATAGTTAAATTGTGTCACAGTCAAAAAGTTTGAAAAATATCAAATGATTAAGAATAGTCTTGACAGAGAAGGAGAAATATGGTATGACATCTCCTGTATGTGGATTCTAAAAAGAAACACAAATGAACTTACTTACAAAACAGGAACAGACTCACAGACTTAGAGAATGTTGCAGGAGGGTGGGGAAGGATGAGGGGAAGGGATCGTTAGGGAGTTTGGGATGGACATGTACACACTGCTGTATTTAAAATGGATAACCAACAAGGACCTACCATATAGCACATGGAACTCTGCTCAGTGTTTTGTGGACCGGAGGGGAGTTTGGGGGAGAATGGATACATGTACACACATGGCTGAGTCCCTTCGCTGTTCCCCTGAAACTATCACAACACTGTGAATCACCTATACTCCAATAGAAAATAATAATAATAAACCAAGAACAGTCTTGAGCAGCAAAGGCCTGAGCCCTTTTCCAATTCTGGGCTCTTTCTCCCCAGACCAAATCAGCAAACCAGGAAGAATGATAGAAAGGAAGTAGGACTCTAACCCCGCACAGTGACCAGGTCACTCTGGATGGGTCTGGAGGACTCCACGTTGGACCCAGAAAAGATCTTCGCTTGACATTGGAAACGTATGGTACGGTCTTGCTCCTCAACTGTGAATTCCAGCGTCACAAAATTCTGGTTCTGAGAGGTTTTTTCTCTTTTTTTCTTGGCGCCCCTTATATTTAGTTCGAATTTTTCAATTGTGAAATGTACAGGAGCCTTTTCCTCTGGGACAGAACAGTTGACCACCACGACTCCACCTTCTATCACCTCCTTCTTGTCCAGCGTCACCCTGGGATCAGACACTCCTTCGGGGGAAGAGAAAGGTCATTAGTGTGTTTGCTCCAGCGGCCAAGCCACCTGTCAGCCTAGTCACTGGGGTTGACCCATCTGATGGTCCTTTTGCTCCCAGAACCTTGGTGCTACCTACCAGGTAAGTATTGAGTATGTATGTGCTGAGCACCACACCAGGTACTTTGGAAAAATATATAGACTATGTCTAAGATGTGGTTGATGCTTTCAAAGTTTATAATTCCACTGGGAAGTCAAGTCATCTCAACCAACATAGTTAAGAACAAAACAAAGGCTGCCAGTATTCATCAGTATTACTGTGGTGATTGTTGCAATATATTGAACGCCAACGACAAGCTAGGATTAACTTTCTACCCATGACTCCATTCTGTAATTCTTATAGTAAATCTCTGGGGAGGGCAGGAAAGAGAAAATTATGTCCAAGAGGTTCAAGGCTCACCCAGAAGCTTACAGCCTTCAAGCCCCAGAGCAACTGAGACTCACTCCCAGGTCTGTGTGACTTTACAGCCAGAGGCAGGGGGTGGTGCAGGGAGAGGAGGCAGGCGTGGCCTCAGTTTAAAAAGCAAAGCTGAAAATAACTAGGAATTAGAGTGCCTCACAGAGACAGTGACCGAGAGAGCAGTCGGGAAAGGAGGAGTCCCTCTTTGCCTGAGGAGTCAGAGAAGATCCTAGAAAGGAATAGGACCTGAGAGGATTCTTGGAGGAAGGAGGTTACTTGGACAGATGAAGTGAGATGGGGGCCAAAGACAGGCATTTCAGGGCCTCGGGATCTGCTTGTGCCAAGGGATATGAGTGGCTTTTCAGGAGGGCCGTCTAGAGCAGAGAAAGGGCTGGAGGGGAAAATACAGCAGGTGGTGAGCCGGGGTCGGATTAGAGGGAGCTGGGAGAGTCTGGCTGAGATGAGCTGTCCTGTCCAGGCCCCGGGGTCCAAAGGCCATGAATTCCATCTTGGAGTCAGATAGACTTGCTAGTATCCTAAACCTGCCTCTTCCTGAATATGCCACCTGCCCCTGTCACCCATGAATCTTTTTCCTTGACCCACCCAGGTCAGAGATGGAGAATGGATACATGTATATGTATGTCTGAATCCCTTCACTGTTCACCTAAAACTATCACAACCTTGTCAATCGGCTATACTCCAAATACAAAATGCTTTTGGTGTTTTTAAAAAAATTAATAAAAATACATTTTTTTTAAAAAAAAGGGAGAGACAGAGAGCTGTCCTCTTGGGGAGGAGATCTGCATGTGCTCCACCTCTGCTGTCACTTCTGGTGAAGGTGCTCCCCTGCCCCACACGAGATCCCCAGGAGAAGGGATCAAGGGATGGGATCATGTTGTACTCATTGTTGGGTCTTCATCAGAATGGGCGCTTGATAAATGGTTAATGAATGAATGGATTGTCTTTTGTCTGCCTCAAAGACCTCCTATCATAAAAAAGAGTTAGAGAGGCCAACTGTGGAGTCAGATAGATCTAAGTTCTGACTCTGGCTCTGTGTTTAATGTCACCAGACCACCCAACCTCTCTGAGCTCCAACATGGACACCTGTACACGGGAGGAACTAGGCTGATCTCTCAGTGCCATTGCAGGAGTAAAATGAAATGCATGTGACGTGCTCAGAACCGTTTATCTTGTCTTGTGAGGGCCTGAATAAGTGGTAGTTCTTATTACTGGAAGTAACAATGGTATGAATGACTGTTCTGATCACAGAAGTGAGCTCAAAGATGCA
Source organism: Bison bison bison (assembly GCF_000754665.1). Lineage (NCBI taxonomy): Eukaryota > Metazoa > Chordata > Mammalia > Artiodactyla > Bovidae > Bison > Bison bison. The sequence goes on along the minus strand of NW_011494943.1, from coordinate 14,557,680 downwards.
GAAATGACAGTTATGGCAGCAGCTGTCCAGGAAGAACGGGGCTGAATTCACAAACTGTGTCCATTAAATCATCCCAAGTTTCTGGCACATTTCTTTTCAACATCTATTTCCCAAAGTCTTGGCCTGCCACTCTTTCCTCATCACTCCTGTGAACACAGGGACCTGTTGGCTCCTCCCCTGTCCCCAGTGGAGACGCTGAAGTGCTGCTCTGCTTCCCTGTGGCCCCTGGTGATACATAGGGATGTCCGGCCGGTCATGCCTCGATGGTCCACGGGACACCCAGGATGTCCAGAGGACGAACTGGCCTGGAGGGTGACACAGTCATGTCCTCCTGTGTGAGCCTCAAAGCCTGACGGGAAGGTGGTCAGAGGTCATACACTTCTGAGAGGAAAATGCCCCCAAACACTTGCCCACTGGTTCTTCCTGTTTCCTGTTTGCTGAAAGGATTATTTCTTTCTAAGGATGGTCTGGCCAAGCACCTAGTACATGGTGGGCCATTCATTCATCCAACACTGGGTCACTTCCTCTGCTCCCCATTTAATCCTCAAAACAAGCAACATTCAAGGGTATGCAGAGATACCCAGTGATCTCGACTTTAGAGACAGGAAATGAAAACCTGCCTACAGAGGTCAGGGAAGTGGACCCAGGGGCACTCTGCTGGGAGAGCAACTTCTTTCTCAGCCTCTGCACTTCACTCTTATGCTATATCCCTTTTCTCTGTCCTTGGCACCATTTGGCCATCAAGATAATTCCTATGTGATCTTTTGTATCTGAACCCAGTGTCCATTTTCTGGGAGGCCGTCCCTAACCCCTCTAGGCTGAATTGTTTCTTCTCACCGCTGTGCTCCCAAGGCAGTCAGATCAAATGACTGTTGGACTGCAGTGATTTGTTAAATAAATCTCTTCCTTCCAGGACTGTAATTGCATCCAGAGCTAGGATTTGCCTGATGCATTTTCATGTTTAGCACCTATTTTTTTTTTTTCTTTCCTGACTTGCAACCTTGGGACATGCTTCTTGAGAGAGTAAGCCAATGAAAGAATGGATGGATGGAACTGTGTGACCCAAATTTCCCCCAATGATACATTTTTCTTGTTTCTCCATCTCTATTTCTACTTGCTCTTTTCAACTGGGTTTATTCCACAATCATTTATTGAGTGCCTACTATGAGCCAGATTTTTTTGAGATATATTTTAAGAAAAAAAGACTAAACACCACCTCTTTCCTCAGGATCTCACAGTCTGGAGAGCAACCAGATGTGTGAGAAAGTTGCATTATTGAGTGAAATAGTAATTGTAGCTTATTGGAAACTCATTATGTGCTGGAAACTGCCCTATCTTTACCAACACAGAATCTATTAATCCTCTCAGTAACTCCCTGAGGTAGTATTATTATCTTCATTTCACTGATGAGAATTTTAAAGTGTAGAGAAGGTAAGGGACTTGTCCAGACCAAAACTAGGCAGAGGAACTGAAGAATCCAGTGTCAACATACAGCGTCCTGACCTTTATACAAATACCACTGAATGCAGAGAGGGACAAGAGCTATAAGGACCAGGACCCTGGGGGAGATCAATTTTGTTTGGGAAAAGTGTCAGAGAAGAGTTGAGTGTTCAAGGAGATAGTTCATGAGGAGAGGAGATGAAGAGGGAGTTCTAGGGAGGGCAGATAGCATGTGCAAAGGCAAGTGAAGTGAAGTGAAAGTCGCTCACTGTTTGTGACCCCATGGACTATGCAGCCCATGGAATTCTCTAAGCCAGAATACTGGAGTGGGTAGCCGTTCCCTTCTCCAGTGGATCTTCCCAACCCAGGGATTGAACCCAGGTCTCCTGCATTGCAGGCGGATTCTTTACCAGCTGAGCCACAAGGAAAGCCCATGCAAAGGCAAGGAGGTAAGGAAAAGCCTGGTGTATCAGGAGCGTGTCTACTGCTTGCATGTCCAGGTTGGGAAAACGTCAAGCACACAAGTGAGAAGGGTGGTGGGTTGGCAGGGAGGTCCAGCGTGTCGTGACTCATTCAGTCACTCTTCTGGCCACAGCACGTGTTCGTGATCCACCCTCCCAAACCGTGTTCTTTTGCAGGCTCTCACCTTTCACCCACACCTCATACTCTGGCGTCGTCTTCTCCTTGTTGTTCAGGATCACGGTGCATTTGTATCTCCCTGAGTCACAGACCCGGACGTGGGGAATCAAATAACTCTCTGTGTTCCTCCTGGAGGAGACGTTGTGAAGCAGCACATCATCCTTGTAGAACAGCACCTGGTGCAGAGGCTTGACCCGCGAGGTGGTGCTGACATCCACGAGGCACTGCAGTGTCAGGTTCTCCCCGTTTCGCACCGTGCTGTCCGGCAGGATCTGCATGTGGATGCTGTTGATGGTGAAGGCTAAGGGCCGAGGGGGAGGAGAGCAGAACCACCCATCTGTTATCTCAGGAACAACATCACCATCATCATCAGATGGGTATCATCACCTCCTGCACAACAGAGCGTCCGGAGGTCCCAAGCGGGTGATGACTATGTGCGGTGGGTCAAGCACAGGGCATTTGGTACTAAGTGGCTCATATTCCCACCATGACAAGGTGGCAGGCTTCAGAGTGTGACAACTAAAACATGTCCACGAGATGTGTGCGGCCAGTGAGCCGCCGCATCGTGGCCCTGGAGAGAGCCTAGGATTGGGGCAAAGGAACTTGCAAGTCTTGGGTCATCACTTACTGTGTGACCTTGGGTGATTAACCTCCCTGAATTCAACTGCCTCATCTCTAAAATGAGCTTACAACACGTACATAGTAGGTTGTTGTAAGACAGAAGAGTAGAAAGCACCCAGCACAGTGCCTGGCACACAGTAATTGTGGGATAAGTGATGGCTACCACTGTTGAAATCACATGGCGACACGCAAGAAATGCTCCGCCACCCTCCTCCCCAACCCCTCCACCCCCAACCCCCCATCCCCCACCCTAGCCTGACCAAATTAGCACAGTCTCAGCTGATGTTTTCTAGCTGATGGAATCAGAAACCTTACCAGATGAGTGAGAACTTGAAACCACATTTTCTCATGGATCTTGCTTCCCTTTTTCACTTTGACTGCTAAGAAGTACAAGCCCCAAATTTTACCTGTAGCAACCTTTGGGATGCATTTTTCTGTGCTTAAACAGTCATAGTTTTATTGTACTGCCTTAATTTTCTTCTCACTCTGATTTCCTTATTTTATCCTATTGAACAGTAATATACATAATTTTTATAAGTGGTCCCAAATCATTTTGCAGACAGCAAAAGGTATAACCAGGTAGCTAGCCAGAGATATGGCAAAAAACAAAATTGTCATTCTTTCTCTCTCTTTTCATAACATCAAATCTTTTTTGAACAACTTAGAATTTAACTTCAACATGTCCCAGGTTTTAACTGAATAGAACAGTCCATCCTTGTACCTTTATTTCTGAGCATCTTAACAAAAAATGGCATCTAATTAGTCATGAGATGAAACAAGGTGATTGTTCAGATGCATTTCTTACAGCATTAATCTTCAGAACTCCCTCTTTTGTCTTTCAGGTCCTGGTCTGAGAAGCCTATTGGGTGAGCGCTCAGAACAGAAGTCTCTTTTAACCATGTTATTTTCCCATCAACTAATACATTCCCTGCCAAGGTAAGGACAGGTACGTCTCCCTACTCCTTCAGTACCTTCTTTATTTTAAGTCATGCTGTTTAGTACAGTGATTCTATCAGGAGATAGTAGAGAGCAGGGGATGAGTGCAGAGTCAGACTTCCTGGACCAAATCCCATCTCTGAACACAACCTGTGTGGCTTTAGGTAAGTTACTGAGCTTCTCTGAGCCCCAGTTTGCTTATCCATACAATGGACATTGTTGTTTAGTGGCTAAGTCATGTCTGATTCTTTTGCGATCCCATGGACTGTAGCCCAACAGACTCTTCTGTCCATAGGATTTACCAGACCAGAATACTGGAGTGGGTTGCCGTTTCCTTCTCCAAGGGATCTTCCCGACCCAGGGATCAAACCTGAGTTTCCTACTTGGCAGGCCTATTCTTTACCACTGAGCCACCAAGGGAAGTCACAATGGACATAATAATAGTAAGTGTAAATGAGAAGCTGAGCTTAAGTCCTTGGAGCACAGTTCCTGGCACAAAGTGCTTTTGAAATGATAACTAGATTCTGTCAGTCACAGGAATAAAACCAGCTGTTGAGTCTTGTGCTCTCTAAACCTCTTTCTTGAAGTCATTTCTAGCAAATTTTTTTCAGGGGAAAAACAAAACAGGGTTTCACTCGTGGCTCAATGGTAAAGAGTCCCCCTAACAAAGCAGGAAACATAGGTTCGATACCTGATCTGGATCCGGGAAGATCCCACATGTGATGAAGCAACTAAACCCATGGGCCACAACTACCGAGCCTGAGCTTTAGAGCCCGGGAGCCACAACTCCCGAGCCTCTGTGCCCTAGAGTCCGTGCGTTTCAACGAGAGAAGCTACCACAACTAAAGAGGAGCCCCCATTCACCAAAACTAGAGAAAACCCCTCGCAGCAATGAAGACCCAGCACAGCCAAATAAATAATTTAAAAAAAAAACAAAAAACAAAATATTTTTAAATTTCTAAGGTGAATTACAACAACTTCTCCAGACCCCTGGTGTTGGGCTACTTTACTGTCATCATCTGAATGAAATGCACACCCATGCCTGATACACTGGGACACAGAACTGGGACCAGGAAGAAAGAGTTGGACACACCTGGTCCCAACCCCTGGTCCTACAGCCTTTAGCTGGGTGTCACTGGGAGTCATCTAACCCTTCCAGGACACCACCTCTCCTCCTATAAAGAAGGAACACTAATACTTGCCTTCCCTGGTATTTTCATCTCAAACAATGAATGACCAAACCAAGTGGCTGAGAGCACTGAAGGGCAGGTCCGCTTTGCCCAGTGCCTGGCCCCTGATTGACATCTCCTTCCCACTTCCTCAGCATCACTCATTCAGCAGATACTGGAGGTGCCGTCTCTGTGCCAGGCATGCACCCAATGCTGGGGGCTCAGAGAAGGGTGGGACTGGCACAGTTTCTGCCCACCTGGGGCTCACGGTCTATGCTTCACCACTCGTTCCCACTCCAGGTCTTCCAGCCTCAGTGCCAGCCCTGTCAGAGTCTCCTCCAGCCCTAGGGCGCTCTACCATTGTCTAACCACTTAATAGCAAACTCGGCTAAAGCATTGGGTAGTTGGTTTTTCGAGAGGAGGACGTTCACTAACATAAGGCTCTTCCACCACCTTGTTTTTCTAAGCAAACCTAACACACATCTGCTTAATAAATTAACTCAGCTGATTTGCTGGTAGGGATCTCACACTTCCACAGCCAGCCAGCGGGAGCAGACAAGGAATAAGAAGGGAAGGCAGGACAGAAGAAGGGGAAGCATTTATAAAATGTATCAAGATACAAATCCCAGCTCATTGACTTGACGCAACAGACCAGCAGCCTCAGTTATATCACCATGACCACCACCTCTACAAACACCCTTCCGGTTTCCAGTCTTCAAGAGGGCCCCCAGTGAGCCCTGCCTTCTACTGTCACACCCGCCAGTGGGCTCCTCCCACATCGGACCAGGTTGGTCTCAGGAACAACAACATTGCAGAAGTGCTAGCAGGTCACTTTTGAGATTAGTTTGTAATTGCATTTTTCCTCTTGACTACCCTCTCCTCTTCTGGGATCACTCAATTCTGCGCAAAGCCAGCTGCCATGTCATGAGCCTCCCTCTGCAGAGACCCACATGGTGAGGAATGGCCTCATGCGTGGGCTTAAAGGCAGAATCCACAGCATCAGACAAGCCCTCAGGTAAACCATAACCCTGACCAATATTTTACCTGCAACTTCCAGACAAACCTTGAGTCAGCACCACCCAGCTAAGCCATTCCCAGACTCCTGCCCCTCAGAAACTGCGTGAGATGATAAATTATCTTAAACCACTGAGTTTTGGGATAATTTGTTAAGGAGTAATAGGTAACAAATACACCACACAACCTTCAAAAATCTCTATCTGATTCTTAAGACACATGTGTGCTCAGTCTCTCAGTCGTGTCCAAATCTTTGCAACACTTTGGACGGTAGCCCACCAGTCTCCCCTGTCTGTGGGATTTCCCAGGCAAGAATACTGGAGTGGGTTGCCATTTCCCTCTCCAGGGGATCTTCCTGACCCAGGGATGGAACCCGTATCTCCTGCATCTTCTGCATTGGCAAGCGGATTCTTTATAGCTGAGCCACCGGGGATGCGATCATTAAGATAATATGGAAAATAATATCCTCTTTGTGAATAAACTTTCCAGGAGCAGCCAAACTAGATTACTGTGTGTAGGGCTCATTATTTATACAACAGAGTGATTGCTATAACCCAGGCCTCCCCGAGGTTCACAGAGAGGTGTTAGGGGACCCATGAACCACCTCCAATTATATGCAAGTGTGTGTCTTTCTGGAGAGAGGACACCAAAGGTTCAGAACTGTGATGAAAGGACACGGTTGAGAAGTGAAGTGTTAGTTGCTCAGTCGTGTCCAGCTCTTGGCAACCCCATGGACTGTAGCCCCACTCCGCGGGACCAGAGCGCCAAGGCCCCACACCCTAAAACAAAGGGCCCTGCTTCCTGCCACCTCAGGCCAGTGGTCAGCGGATACTGATGCTCTGGGGAAGATGAGGCATCTTGACTCAGTCAGCTCCTCAGCCCTCCACCTGGAAATGACTCAGAAAGAAGTGGGTGGCTGGGGGTGGATGGTAGAGGAGGAGGGACTGTCCACCACTATCAGGAAAATACAGGGAGCCACAAAGCACGGAGGCCCTGGTGACCCGTGATGCTCAGCATGGAGTGTGCTGACCCAGCTCCCCTGAATCTCAGGCACCTGCAAGTTCAGTTCGAGTCTCTTTCAGGAAAACATTTCCTGAGCCCCTGGTGCCAGGTGCTGGGATCACAAGGTGAATGAGAAAGCAGCCCTGTTGTCCTGGGTTGTGCAGGCTGGTGGGGACCCAGACAGCTGGAGTAAGTGGTGTAAGGCCAGGAGGAAGGGGAGTCCAGGAGAGGCCAAGGCAAGTCTGAAGGAAGTGACCCCGGAACTGAGCCTTAGGCCAGGACAGAAGGGATGGGTGGGGGACTCGGGGCAGGAGAACAGCGTGTACCAGAGCACAGGGGCAGGAGAAATCAATGAATTCCGGGCACAGGTGCTTATAGGAACCGGAGTGTGGGGGCAGGTAGGAGGCGCCAGCACAGAGGGCTTTGTCCACCATGCTGACCCGCTGGGCCCTGTCCTCAGGGTCTTGGGAGGGGTGGGGGGTAGCAGGATGACAGAACTTTAGAAAGATCACTGTGGGCTGGAAGGGGAGGCTGTAACTACGTGCATGAAGGTTCAGGTGAAAGCTGATGCAGCCTGAGCTCGGGCAGACGCAGTGGGCCGAGGGGTGGGGATGGGCTCGAGAAGTGTTTACTGGATGCAGAAGGACTTCGCTTTTTTGAGGGTGAAGAAAATGTTCTGGAGCTGGACAGTGGTGATGTTTGTACAACATTACGAGCGTACTGCAAGTACATGGGTTCCATCCCTGGTGAGGGAACTAAGATCCTACACGTTATGCAGTGCAGCCAAAACAGTATAAAATAATATTTGTTATGTGTATTTGACCGGTTTGATTGGCCATGGGGATCGAGGTAAAGCGTAGAAGATAAGGTTCCTGGATTAGGTGCCTGGGCGGGAGGATAGAGACGCAATGGACTAAAGGAGACAAGGCCAGACAGAGATAAGGGCGGGACACAGTCCTGGTGCTGCAGCTGGTTTGAGGGACCCTGAGGGATGACTAGGAGGAAATGTCAGCCATGGCCTCGGAGGAAGCCTGACCATCAGTGAAGCAGCCAGAGCTGGAGTGGAACTGAAGGGTGGGCACGTGGAGGTGTGTGTTGGGGGAGGGAGGAGGAGATGAGCTTCAGCGAGGATCGGCCTCTGGGAAAGTCCAAATCTCCCTGGGGAAAAAGTCCAAGTCTCCCCATCAGAAAGGTGGGAGAACACCAGGGAAGAGGGTTTACAAGGCCAAAGAAAGAGGCTTTGTGCAAACACTGGGGTCCTAAAGGCGAAGGTCTGGAAGTGTTCACGGCATTTGGCATCTCCTCTTAGTGAGGATTCAGGAGGTGTAGGGGCCAAAGCCAGACCTACACCTGGTAGGGTCGACTGAGAGGTGAGGAAGCAGAGAAGTGATTAGAAACCAGGCTTCAGAGGATTTCCCTGATGGTCCAGTGGTTAACACTCCACGCTTCCACTGCAGAGGGCATGGGTTCAGTGCCCGGTCAGGGAACTAAGATTCCAAATACCAAGCAGCCCCAAAATAAAGAAATAAATAATTAAATTAAAGAAACAAGGCTTCAGAGAAGTTTGACTGAGGAAGGGATTAGATAGATAGGGGGACAGAAGATAAATGGGGGGGGGTTTGTTTATGATTTTTCTTTTTCCTAAAATAAAGTGTTACTAATCACATTTGTAGACTGAAAGAGCCACAAAGGCAGGGGTAGCTACTAAAAGTGGGGCAGGGGGATCAGTCAGAGACAGCGTGAGATTCTGGAGGAGGGGGTGATGCCAGGGATGGGCTCAGAGCCCAGGTGGGCCAGCTGGCCCTACCCAGCTGCGGGGTAGACATGGCCTCTGAAGCCAGGAGGGAAGCTGGGAGGACGGGTGGGGAGGCAGATAAGCCTGAAGCCGGGGCAGGGCGGGAAGTGGAGGGAGTTCCCTCCAGACAGCCTTGTATTCTAGGTGAAGAGGGAGCTGAGGTCATCTCCTGAGACTGGCTGGCTGGGGGTGGGTGGGGGCCTGAGGTAAAAGGAGAGGAAGGGCCAGGGCCGACCAAGCACCTCAATCATGGACCAGGCTGGCCGGTCATGCACATGGTCCTGGGTGGTCTAAGGAATGGTAGACCTGAGTCCCAGGCCCCCCACCTGGCTCTGCCATCAGCCAGCTGTGACCCTGAACAGGCACCTTATGTAAAATAGGATGGAGGCCTGAGGAGGCAGTCGGAGAGCCTAAGGTCTTCCCCAAAGTTACAAAGACCTTTCTCTGGGAAACCCGGGCAAGGAGTCATTGACTTCCCCCTGACTGTGAGAGTCCTATACCAAGGTCACAGGATAAACATCTCTGGGACTGACCAAGCCCCACTGCAACTGTTGCCATGAGCCTCTGGATCTAAACTGGTCAGTTCCCTGACCCAGTATTAGGTAAAATACCCACCCTATCTGATGTGAAGAGCTGACTCATTTGAAAAGACCCTGATGCTGGGAAAGATTGAAGGCAGGAGGAGAAGGGGACCACAGAGGATGAGATGGTTGGATGGCCTCAC
>NW_011494943.1:14547245-14548150 GCF_000754665.1 Bison bison bison | reverse complement strand
ACACTGGCCGAGGCGCTGGTCAGGTAATGGCAGCCATGCTGGAAACCGGGAACAATGCCTGGGCGGCCTCATATCTCTTCAGGAAATGACTGGCCTTCCTGAGGGGCCACTGAGCGCAGCTGCTTTGTTCAGTTTGTTTGGGGTCGGGGGGAGGCATGAGTGACATTTGCCTCAGCGCTCCTGACCCTCTTTGTGTCTCCACTGGGTCTGGGGGCCCCCTTCTCATGGCAGCCTGAGAGGTTCCTCCCTCCCTTTCTCCAACCTTCCCACAAAGGGCTTCTCTCCCCGCACACTCAGCATATCTCTCTGCTTTTCCTCTGGCCCCTCCAAGGGGTCTCTTCTCACACAGCCCAAGTCTGGACCTCCTGCCTTTCCTGACACGGGCATGGAGTGGAGAGGACTGACTTTTTTTTGAATTACAGGTTTGTCAGGGAGTCCCTGTAATGCCCTCCCCCCATTGCCCTCCAGAGAAAGTCCTTTCCTGACACGGGCATGGAGTGGAGAGGACTGACTTTTTTTTGAATTACAGGTTTGTCAGGGAGTCCCTGTAATGCCCTCCCCCCATTGCCCTCCAGAGAAAGTCCTTTCCTGACACGGGCATGGAGTGGAGAGGACTGACTTTTTTTTGAATTACAGGTTTGTCAGGGAGTCCCTGTAATGCCCTCCCCCCATTGCCCTCCAGAGAAAGTCCTTTCCTGACACGGGCATGGAGTGGAGAGGACTGACTTTTTTTTGAATTACAGGTTTGTCAGGGAGTCCCTGTAATGCCCTCCCCCCATTGCCCTCCAGAGAAAGTCCTTTCCTGACACGGGCATGGAGTGGAGAGGACTGACTTTTTTTTGAATTACAGGTTTGTCAGGGAGTCCCTGTAATGCCCTCCCCCCATTGCCCTCCAGAGAAAGTCC
>NW_011494943.1:14543652-14547145 GCF_000754665.1 Bison bison bison | reverse complement strand
AGGTACCCCAAAAAAAAAAAAAAAAAAAGGCTCCAAGAGACAGAGTAACAGTAGCTTTAAAGATTTGAGTCAAGCCTGTGGCTCCAGACTCCAGACAATCAGGTTTCGAGAATGGGAGGTTCTATTGCTGATGTTCTAACCGGCTCTTTTTGGACAAGTTCCTCTGAGGGTCAGAGATTTCATCGGTCAATTAGTCTAATTATGAAGCTAATGGACATCCTGATTCTGTGGGTTGCCATGGGGATCAAACATCCTTCGAAGCACTTGGGCTATGGCAGGAGACCTGCCAGATCGGCCTCCTGAGCCCTCCCCACGCGAGTGACTGCTCCAAGCCGGGGCTCAGCAAACAGCACCACGCCGCACATAAGGCATCTCCAAGTAGCAACCCAGTCACCCTGCTTCTGCCAACTGAAGTGACCTCTGACAAGGGGATCTCATTCTGTGAGCTCTGCCTCTATTCAGTCCCCAGACCCTGCCCAGTCCCTTACTTCACTCGGTCCCAGATGAAGCACAACAAAACCTGCTTATCTTAATGATTCAAATCGGCCCTAGATTTCAAAGTCAGGCAAAAACCCGCTTCTCGTGCCCCAGAACAAAATATTACAGGTATTTTGCAGATAATTTGCAGGTATGTTAGATATCATAGCCTCATGGATAGATGGGAGATGATATCTAATCTGTTTTAGATCATTTAGGAGAGAAGTCATAATGACAATTTAAACTCTGTTCTGACTTCATAAATCTAACAAGTTGATTGTATCTCATTTTTTAATAAAAACAATTGGGGATATGAAAAATAGATATGCTATGGTAGAGGGCTTCCCTAGTGGTCCAGTGGTTAAGAATCCACCTTGCAATGCGAGGGACAGCAGTGCGATTCCTGATCTGGGAGATCCCACGTGCTGAGGAGTAACTGAGCCTGTGGGCTACAAGAGAAGCCACCACAATGAGAAGCCCGCCGTGCACCATAACTAGAGAGGAATCTCCACTCGCCACAGCTAGAAAACCCTGAGTGCAGCAAGAAGACCCACCACAGCCAAAAACTAAAATGAAATAAATAACAAATAAATCTTAAAAATAAAAAAAGAAAGAAATTTATGGTAGAACAACAACAACAAAAAACAAATTGTGGAATCACTCACTTTCTAATCACCCCTCTCTTCACCCACCAATCCCAACAAGCAGAAAGAGTCACAGAAAGAGGTAATGAAGCTAGATGGGAATCTCACGACTTACAGTTTTCTTGACCTTTGAGGCTTGAACCTGGAAAAGACAGGAGAAATACATTGATTTCATGAGCTTCCCTTCTCAAGAAGCTTAAGTGATGTTGAGCAAGAGTGGGAACTCACAGAGCAGAAGGGTCAGCAGGGCTCCGAGCCACATCATGCCCCGCTGGGTCCACCTCAGCTGCATCCTGAGAGGAACGGAGACTTTGGCGGTTACTTCTGCTTTGGGGCCATGCCCCGGGGGGCAGAAGACACTTCTCTGGAGTCGCAGTTGAGAGACCTGCCCTGTGAAAAGCAGAGACCACGATTGGGAGCCTCTCCAGGCACTGCGGACACACTGGCCGAGGCGCTGGTCAGGTAATGGCAGCCATGCTGGAAACCGGGAACAATGCCTGGGCGGCCTCATATCTCTTCAGGAAATGACTGGCCTTCCTGAGGGGCCACTGAGCGCAGCTGCTTTGTTCAGTTTGTTTGGGGTCGGGGGGAGGCATGAGTGACATTTGCCTCAGCGCTCCTGACCCTCTTTGTGTCTCCACTGGGTCTGGGGGCCCCCTTCTCATGGCAGCCTGAGAGGTTCCTCCCTCCCTTTCTCCAACCTTCCCACAAAGGGCTTCTCTCCCCGCACACTCAGCATATCTCTCTGCTTTTCCTCTGGCCCCTCCAAGGGGTCTCTTCTCACACAGCCCAAGTCTGGACCTCCTGCCTTTCCTGACACGGGCATGGAGTGGAGAGGACTGACTTTTTTTTGAATTACAGGTTTGTCAGGGAGTCCCTGTAATGCCCTCCCCCATTGCCCTCCAGAGAAAGTCCTTTCCTGACACGGGCATGGAGTGGAGAGGACTGACTTTTTTTTGAATTACAGGTTTGTCAGGGAGTCCCTGTAATGCCCTCCCCCCATTGCCCTCCAGAGAAAGTCCGTTTCCCATCCTTCACGGCCCAGCCCTTGCTTACCTCTCCAGCCTGGTCTCTCACTTCTTCCTTCCTTGCCCTGCCCTCTGGTTGCTGAAATTTATAGTTCCCAGAACACATCACATGTCTGTGACTTTGCCAATGCTCTGGTACCCTTTCCCCTCTCCTTTTCTGACGAATTCCTACCCATTCATCATAACTCAGTCGAGGCATCAATCCTTCAGCATACTCCCCTGTCTTCCCCACACTGAGCTGCCCTTCCTCTGGGCCCCCTCGCCTTCCTTTCTCAGACACTTTTACCATGTTTCCCTCCTCCCCAAGCAGACCGCTGGCTCCATGGTGGCAGGCCCAGTGCCTGTTGCCTAGTAAATGATCAAAAAACACTAGTAAAGTGGCTGATTGGCTGAAAGAGGACAAGTTAATTGTATGGTCGGAAAGTGAGTATCATTGCCTTGGGGGGTCACAGTGCTACTTTCTGAAAAGGTACTCTGGAATACTGTCACATGTAAATCTGGATGTTTTGATAAGAGCTGTCAGAGGGCAATGCGTGCAGAAAGGATTTTTTTTTTCTATTTTTTTTTCTTGGTTGTTGTTGTTTTGTATTTTCCACTCCCCGCTATAAACTGCCTTCTTTGGCAACCTATTGGAAATCACCCCCACCCATCTACCAAACTTTAATTTGGCAGGAAAAGAAAGGAAACGTCATGAGTAATAAAATAAATGTTGGTGTCAAAGGTGACTTTTACCTACTGTAGAGTAAGCAACTTCTGCCTCTCAAAGTGACATTCAAGCAAGAGTGATAATTGTCCCACCCCACGGCCCTAAGTTCCAAAGTAAACGTCCAAAAATTAGTCATTGTTTCATATACAATGCTAGTACTTTTAGAACACACCAACAGAAAATAAAGCTTTATTTCAACAAATGCGTTACTGTTTTTTAAAAAAGTAGAAAAACTATATCCTACAGTGTACACTACGCAGCAGAATAAATTCCAAATAGACCAATCTGAAGGTACAAATGAAACATACAAGTTCTAGAAGAAAACATAAAAGAATTCCTCATGCCTTGGGCAAAGGCTGGTTTAATTATGATTTAAAATCCAGAAGTCATAATATGAAATGTTGGCAAATTATACTCTATGAATTAAAGTTCTGCTTTGCCCACCATCCTTCCAAAAGAGTTCAGCCAAGAGAAAAACTACAAACTGGAAAAAATATTTGCAACTCCCATCATAGACAAAGAGCTAACTCTAATATGTATATAAATGGACTCAGATAGTATGTACTTTTTTATTGTTTTTTTTTTGGGGGGGGCGGTTATCTTCTTTCAATCAGCATAATCAATACTTCACTTTTTTT
>NW_011494943.1:14528301-14543552 GCF_000754665.1 Bison bison bison | reverse complement strand
CTTTTTTTTTTTTTTTTTTTTATTGCCGAGTAACCTTTCATTGCATGAAAATACCAGTTTGTTTATTCACCCACTTATGGACATGTGGGTTGTTTCCAGTTTTGACCTCACACAGATAGAGCTGCTATAAACAAGCCTTTATCTGGACACATCCTTTCATTTCACTTGAGTAAATAGCTAGAAGCGGAATGCCTAGGCTTTATGGTAAACACTGCCAAACTGTTTCGCACGCTGATTACACCATTTTACATTCCCATCAAGAGCGTGTGAGAGTCCTACTTGCTTCACATCCTCACTAACAGTGGCAGGTCAACCTTTCCAAATTAGCCATTCTAATAGGGAGCATGTGTATGTGCATGCTCTCAGTCATGTCCAACTCTTTGTGAACCCATGGACTATAGCCCGCCAGGCTCCTCTGTCCATGGAATATTCCAGGGAAGAATACTGGAGTGGGTTGACATTTCCTCTTCCAGGGGATCTTCCTGACCCAGGGATTGGGTCAAGTCTCCTGCACTGGCAGGCGGATTCTTTACCACTGAGCCACATGGGGAGCATAGTGCTTTCTTATTATGGTTTTAACTTGCATTTTCCTAATGACTAACGATATTGAACATATTTTTTTGTGCTTATTTGTTACTTAATGGGTCTATTAAAATCTTTTGCTCTATTATTAGTTAGGTTGTTTGTTTTCTTAGTGTTGTGCTTTTAGAATTCTTTATATATTCTGGATACAAGTCTTTTATCAATTATGGGATTTGCAAATATTTTCTCCTAGCTTGTGGCATGTTTTTTTTATCTTCTTCAGTTCAGTCGCTCAGTCGTGTCTGATCCCATGGACTGCAGCATGCCAGGCTTCCCTATCCATCAGCAACTCCCGGAGCTGTCTCAAACTCACGTCCATTGCGTCGGTGATGCCATTGAACCATCTCATCCTGTCTTTTATCTTCTTAATGGTATCTTTCGATAAGCAGAAGCTTTACGTTTTTAGGACTGAAGCCAAATTTATCCATTTTTCCTTTTATGGATCACATCTAATGTACGACGTCTAAATGGATCAGATTTCCTTTTGGTGTCAAGTCTAAAATATCTTTGCCTACCAAAGTCTCAAAAATTTTTCCCCTATATTTTTACATTTCAATCTATTATCTATTTTGAGTTAACTTTTGTACATGATACAAGACGTGGATCAAAGTTCTCTCTCTCTCTTTTTTTGTTTGCATATGGATGTCCAATTGTTCTGGCATTGTTTGTTGAAAAGACTATCTTTTGTCCTGCTAATTCTCCTTGAACTTCTGCTGAAAAGCAGTTGTCCATAGTGAGCACATATATTCTGGAGTCTATTCCACTGATCTATGGGTTTACCTTTATGCAGTACCATCCAGTTTTGATTTCTGTAGCTTTAAAATACATCCTAAAGTCAGGTAGTGTTACTCCTCAAACATTTCTCTTCCTTTTCAGTTATTTGGACTATTCTAAACCCTTCATCCTTCCATATAGTTTTAAAATCAACTTCTCAATTTCAACCCAAAAAGAAGCCTTCCAAAAATTTTATTGGAATTTCATTGAAATTCGTGGAAATCAATTTGAGGAGAACTGATGACCTAACGATACTGAGTGTCTGGCCCATGAACATGGCATATCTCTCCATTTATTTGTCTTCTTTACTTTCTCTCAGCAGTTTTATAGTTTTCAGTATATTTTTCATTATAAACTGTGCCCCTTTTAGTTTTTAAATCATGTGAATGTATCAGGGTGTTGGAAACCATTTGAAATGGCTGTTGTAGGGACTTCCCTAGCGGTCCGGTGGCTAAGATTTCATGCTTCCATTGCAGGGGGCCGAGGTTTGTTCCCTGGTCAGGGAACTAGATCCCACATGAGGCAATTAACAGCCTGTATGCCCACAACTAAAGATTCTGCATGTTGCAACTAAAATCTAAGATCTCACATGCTGCAACTAAGACCTGGTATAGTCAAGTAAATAAATATTTTTAAAACAATAATAACAAAATAAAACAACTCCTGTATCCATCCCCTACCCCGACCCAGGCAGCACAGCAGGGTGACCTGGGCTAAGGCCCAGAGTCAAGGCGACACGGGGCTGGTTCTTCACAGGACTTGGGGGTCCTCATGGGAGAGCCTCCCTCACCATTCTCCATGGGTTTGTCTGTCTCACTCTCACTCTCTTTCCAGGGGAACCACTCCTTCTAGTTCTCATGGAAATCTCTTCCTTTTCTCTTGTGCCTTGGCTGTGAGATAAGAACTGAAGCATATATTCTCCATCATTTATTTCATTCCTTGAAAAGATAGTCATGCCCCTTAGTTTTCATTTGTAAAGTTTGAATGTCTTAATCAAAGTTAAAAATGTATAAAAGGAGGGACTTCCCTGGTGGTCCAGTGCTCAAGAATCCCCCTTGCAATTCAGAGGACAAGGGTTCCATTCCTGGTCAGGGAAATAAGATACAACATGCTACAGAGCTGCTAAGCCTGAGTGCCACAGCTACCGAAGCCTGCAGGCCACAACTAGAGAATCCGTGCACCAAAATGAAGATCCCGAATGCAGCAGCTGAAACCCAATGCAGTCTAATTAATTAATCAAAAGGTGTAAAGGAATTTTTCTCTATTTCACCTTTTTAAAAATAGGCAATCAGCTGACTTTCTATATGTGTGTGGCCCCCACATATCTTCCTGTTCCTTCCTCTGGTTCTTAGTGGTTTCCTTAATCAGAAAAAAAAAAAAAGATTTCACATAACTATTTTAACTCCTTGGTAAATAATCAAGAAACTGACTCCCACATTGCCAAGGATGGAGACCCCAGGAGTGCCCACCAAGCAGGACGAGCTCACCCGGGGACCTGTTGCTCCCACAGCACTGCTCTCTTCTCCCTCTTCTCAGGAGGACAGGATGCTGCCTACACGCTGTGCTGCTGCCTTCAATACCAGAAACGTCACAGATCCAAATCACTGCAATTCACTAGCCGCCTGAAAAAGCTGCCTGGTGGGCTACACTTCAGGAAGTGGTTTTTCTGAGAAGCTGGGGTGGGTGTGGGAGGAAGAGACAGGTAACAAGGATGTCAGAGGGCCACGGGCACCCAGGAGAACCAAGCCCCCATCTGTTTCATGACTACAGTCATAGGAAATAAGATATCAGTCATTTGCCCCAGCCGTGACCTGTGACTGGCCTGTGACTGGAGGTCTGATTAATTAACCTTGGCCAGTTAACGTGTGGGCCTAAGCCCATGCTGGCCAGATTTGAAAGTTACCTCACAGACATGTACTAATACACAGAACAGAAGCCTGGGTTTCCAGTCCTTTCTCTGTAGCTCAGTAGGGTTAGTGTTTTGAGGTTCACTTTCTCTTACTATAAAATGGGAATAGTATGCCCACTCACACTGGAGGCACACAGTCAACAAAAGAGTCCAAAATGCAGTACTTGGATGCAATCTCAATGACAGAATGATCTCTGTTTGTTTCCAAGGCAAACCATTCAATATCACAGTAATCCAAGTCTATGCCCCAACCAGTAATGCTGAAGAAGCTGAAGTTGAACGGTTCTATGAAGACCTACAAGACCTTCTAGAACTAACACCCAAAAAAGATGTTCTTTTCATTATAGGGGACTGGAATGCAAAAGTAGGAAAGTCAAGAAACACCTGGAGTAACAGGCAAATTTGGCCTTGGAATACAGAGTGAAGCAGGGCAAAGGCTAATAAAGTTTTGCCAAGAGAACACATTCATCATAGCAAACACCCTCTTCCAACAAGACAAGAGATGACTCCTCACATGGACATCACCAGATGGTCAATACCAAAATCAGATTGATTATATTCTTCACAGCCAAAAATAAGAAGCTTTATACAGTCAGCAAAAACAAGACCAGAAGCTGACTGTGTCTCAGATCATGAACTCCTTATTGCCAAATTTAGACTGCAATTGAAGAAAGTAGGAAAAACCACTAGACCATTCAGGTAGGACTTAAATCAAATTCCTTACCATTATACAGTGGAAGTGAGAAATATATTCAAGGGATTAGATCTGATAGACAGAGTGCCTGAAGAACTACGGACATTGTACAGGAAACAGAGTTTCATGACATTGTACAGGAGATGGAGATCAAGAACATCCCCAAGAAATAGAAATGCAAAAAAGCAAAATGGCTGTCTGAGGAGGCCTTACAAATAGCTGTGAAAAGAAGAGAAGTGAAAGGAAAAAAGGAAAGATATACCCATTTGAATGCAGAGTTCCAAAGAATAGCAAGGAGAGATAAGAAAGCCTTCCTCAGCAATCAATGCAAAGAAATAAAGGAAAATAATAAAATGGGAAAGACTAGAGATCTCTTCAAGAAAATTAGAGATACCAAGGGAACATTTTATGCAAAGATGGGCTCAATAAAGGACAGAAATGATATAGACCTAACAGAAGCAGAAGACATTAAGAAGAGGTGGCAAGAATACACAGAACTATACAAAAAAGATCTTCATGACCCACATAACCATGATGGTGTGATCACTCACCTACAGCGAGACATCCTGGAATGCAAAGTCAAGTGGGCCTTAGGAAACATCACTACAAACAAAGCTAGTGGAGGTGATGGGATTCCACTTGAGCTATTTCAAATCCTAAAAGATGATGCTGTGAAAGTGCTGCACTCAATATACCAGCAAATTGGAAAACTCAGCAGTGGCCACAGGACGGGAAAAGGTCAATTTTCATTCCAATCCCAAAGAAAGGCAATGCCAAAGAATGTTCAAACTACCGCACAATTGCACTCTTCTCACATGCTAGTACGGAGAAGGCAATGGCACCCCACTCCAGTACTCTTGCCTGGAAAATCCCATGGACGGAGGAGCCTGGTAGGCTGCAGTCCATGGGGTCGCTAAGAGTCGGACATGACTGAGTGACTTCACTTTCACTTTTCACTTTCATGCATTGGAGGAGGAAATGGCAACCCACTCCAGTGTTCTTGCCTGGAGAATCCCAGGGATGGCGGGGCCTGGTGGGCTGCCGTCTATGGGGTTGCACAGAGTCAGACACGACTGAAGCGACTTTGCAGCAGCAGCAGTACATGCTAGTAATTTAATGCTCAAAATTCTCCAAGACAGGATCCAACAGTACGTGAACCGTGAACTTCCAGATGTTCAAGCTGGATTTAGAAAAGGCAGAGGAACCAGAGATCAAATTGCCAACATCTGTTGGATCATCAAAAAAAGCAAGAAAGTTCCAGAAAAACATCTACTTCTGCTTTATTGACTATGCCAAAGCCTTTGACTGTGTGGATCACAACAAAGTGTGGAAAATTCTGAAAGAGATGGGAATACCAGACCACCTGACCTGCCTCCTAAGAAATATGTATGCAGGTCAAGAAGCAACAGTTAGAACTGGACATGGAACAACAGACTGTTTCCAAATCAGGAAAGAAGTACGTCAAGGCTGTATATTGTGACCCTGCTTATTTAACTTATATGCACAGTACATCATGAGAAACGCTGGGCTGGATGAAGCACAAGGTGGAATCAAGAGTGCCAGGAGAAATATCAATAACCTCAGGCATGCAGATGACACCACCCTTATGGCAGAAAGCAAAGAACTAAAAAGCCTCTTGATAAAAGTGAAAGAGCAGAGTGAAAAAGTTGGCTTAAAACTCAACATTCAGAAAACTAATCATGGCATCTGGTCACATCACTTCATGGCAAATAAATGGGGAAAGAGTGGAAACAGTGACAGACTTTATTTTGGGGGGCTCCAAAAATCACTGCAGATGGTGACTGCAACCATGAAATTAAAAGATGCTTGCTCCTTGGAAGAAAAGTTATGACCAACCTAGATAGCATATTCAAAAGCAGAGACATTACTTTGCCAACAAAGGTCCATCTAGTCAAAGCTATGGTTTTTCCAGTAGTCATGTATGGATGTGAGAGTTGGACTATAAAGAAAACTAAGCACCAAAGAATTGATGCTTTTGAACTGTGGTGCTGGAGAAGACTCTTGAGAGTCCCTTGGACTTCAAGGAGATCCAAAAGGATCTAAAGGAAATTTTAGATCCTAAAGGAAATCAGTCCATCCTAAAGGAAATCAGTCCTGAATATTCATTGGAAGGACTGATGTTGAAGCTGAAACTCAAGTACTTTAGCCACGTAATGCGAAGAACTGACTCACTGATGCTGGGAAAGATTGAAGGCAGGAGGAGAAGGGGACCACGGTGGATGAGATGGTTGGATGGCATCACCGACTCAATGGACATGAGTTTGAGTAAACTCTGGGAGTTGGTGACAGACAGAGAGGCCTGGCATGCTACAGTCCATGAGGTCACAAAGAGTCGCACATGACTGAGTGACTAAACTCAACTGAACTGATGCCCACTCAACCCATTTCACAGGCTGGTTATGAAGAGAAAATGTAAGTTAGCATTTGAAAGCCCATTTAACCCATGGAGCACAAATATGAAAGTAGTAACATTACAAACACGAGTAATGATCACAATAGTGGTAGGGTCTGCTTTGGGCCCCAGGTTGCCCCATCTGAATTGACCTTCTGGTAAATCAGCTGTCTTCGTGAGCTTAAGCCCCTAATGCTGTGCCCACCCAGGTGTTGTCCTCATAGCCCCCAGTCTGGCCCCTTGCAAAGGTGGGTGGCTGGGCAAAAGGGAGGCAGGGGGGGACACTGTGAAGGGGTCAGTGCTGTTGCATCTCCCGCTGGTGGCCCCCCTCCATTCCACTGATAGGAGACAGGGTTGTATCATGATTCATGGCTATGGGCATTTTTTTAAAAAATAGAGACTTCACTTTGTGTGCGTCACAGCGTGTTAGATGCTGCACCATTTAACTTTTTCTAATTTATTTATTTGGCTGCGTCAGGTCCTAGCTGTGGCACATGGGGACTTTCTTGTGTCATGGGGGACCGTTGCCAGGCACGGACTCTCTAGCTGTGGTGTATGGGCTCCAGTACTTGCAGCACAGGGGCTCTCCAGTTGTGGCACATGCACTCTGGAGCTCTTTCTTGGCACCTATCACTGTTGGTAACCTCATATTTATCTGTTCAATGCACAAGAAGCATCTCCCCAGGCATGGGTCTATTGTTCATCCCAGTCCCCATGCAGTCAACACAATGCCTGTGATATAAGGGGGCCCTGCATAAATTTCTGCTAAATGAGTGAATGAGCTGGGAGCACAGCTGAATGCAAACAGTCATCACGTACGGTGGCCGTGCACAGGCCATGGTGTCAAATTAGCCCCAGATGGCCGGCCTCCACACTGAGCTAGGCTCCTGAGGGGCAGAGAAGGCCAATGTCATTCCCTCGCACCAGGAGGCAAGATTCAACCCTAAGGACAGGGCAAGCTGAGACCAGCACAGCCATGAAGATACTGGGGAGCCCACAGAAGTGAAGGAGGAAATGTGTGTGTGATGGTTTAAGAGGTCTGATCCCCCACGGGGTGGGTGGGCAGCAGCCTCAGCCCATGCATATGTTCTCACCTCAGGTGACAGGTGATTTGGGCTGGAAGTGGGCCAGGCCTCCCAGGAGGCCCCTGGTAATCACTTCTTTGGTGAGCTCAGGGTGGGGCTGCCAGAGACAGGAAATAATAATACCTGATATCCAGTTACATTTTTTTTTAATTAAAAAATTTTTTTAAATTATTTATTTGGCTGCACTGAGTCTCAGTTGCTTTTAGCCATGGTGTTGGAGAAGATTCTTGACAGTCCCTTGGACTGCAAGGAGATCAAACCAGTCAATCCCAAAGGAAATCAGTCCTGAATATTCATTGGAAGGACTCATGCTGAAGCTGAAGCTCCAATACTTTGGCCACCGGATGCAAAGAAGTGACTCATTAGGAAAGACCCTGATGCTGGGAAAGGTTGAAGGCAGGAGAAGAGGACGACAGGGGATGAGACGGTTGGATGGCATCACCGACTCAATGGACATGAGTTTGAGCGTGCTCCGGGAGTTGGCGATGGACAGGGAAGTCTGGCGTGCTACAGTCCATGAGGTCACCAAGAGTCGGATACAACTGAGAGACTGAAATGAACTGGCTCCCAGTTGTAGGATGTGGGATCTAGTTCCCTGACCAGGAATCGAACCCAGACCTCTTGATTGGGAGTGAGGAGTCTTAGCCACTGGCCATCAGGTAAGTCCCTCCAGTTACATTTTAATTTCACAGAAGCAACAAGTCATTTTTTGGCATGTCTCACATGTTGCATGGGACATTCCCAGTCATTATTCATTGTTGATTAGAAACTCAAATGAAACTGGGCATCCTGTATGCTAACTGACAGCCCTCACTCAGGACCCCTTCTGAGGAGCAGTCCGTGTCAGGAATGCTTCTGCTAACCTGGAGTCACGAGTAGAAAAGCCAGAACTTCCAGGGGCTAACGCCATCCATTCCCAATTTTTGCTTTTTCGGGTATTTGAATGGACATCAGGGGAAAACAAGGGCTTCCTTGATGGTTCAATGGGTAAGGAAACTGCCTGCAATGCAGGAGACACAGGAGACAAAGATTTGATCCCTGGGCCAGAAAGATCCCTTGGAGAAGGAAATAGCAACCCACTGCAGTATTCTTGCCTGGGAAATCCCATGGACAGAGGAGCCTGGTGGGCTACAGTCTAACGGATTTCAAAGGGTCGGACACAAATGATCACGAGCACAGAGGGACACAGAGCGGGAAATAAGGCACTAAGCCAGCTGCAGACCAGAGGGAGTCTCAGGAACGCTCTGCTCGAGGCCAGGCCCCATCAGGATGAAGTATCGATGATGCCCTAGAAGAAAGGGTGGCATCTCTCAGTCCAAGCAGGCACCAGGCCAAGCTCCAGGAAAGACAAAGGCCTGGCCCTCCACAACAGGGGTTTGGAAAGGAGGCTGCCCTATCCCTGGATATACATTAGTTTCTGCCTTGGTGGAGTTTATAGTCTGATTGGAGAGGCATGAAACCCAAGTGCCCAAGAAAGTGAATTCATAGCCACAAACTGTGTTGATTGTTATAAAGAAACAGAAACTGGCACAGTGAGGGAGGAAAGTCAGAGGGGTGGTGGACGGGGAATGACCTCCTTAGACTGGATCATTGTGTGCATACTAAGTCGCTTCAGTGCAGTTGTGTCTGACTTTGTGATCTCAAGGACGGTAGCCCCCAGGCTCCTCTGTTCATGCAGTCCTCCAGTCAAGAATACAGGAGTGGGTTGCCATCCCCTTTTCCAGGGGATCTTTCTGACTCGGGATCAAACCCAGGTCTCCTGCATGGCAGGCATCTGAGACCAAGCCCTGGCCCAGAGCAAAGTGGCCACCATTTTTCCAACCTGTTCTCTTAAAGCTCTGGGCTTTAGAAATCCATCCTTCTCCTAACATTTTATTTATCTTATTTATTTTTTTGGCTGTGCTGGGTCTTTTGTTGCAGTACGCAGGCTTTTTTCTTGCATCACACAGGCTCTCTAGTTGCGGTGCATGGGTCCAAGTCTTGTGCGTTCTTAGTTCCCCAACCAGGAATGGAACCCTCATCCCCAGCAATAGAAGGCAGATTCTTAACAAGTGGACCACGAGGAAAGTCCCCACCCTTCTCCTAACATTTTAATATTAATATTAGGGATTGAGGAGAAGTAGCAGAGAACAAAGAAGGCAGGAGACAGGAATGTTGGCTGATGGCTTCAGTTCCCATCATCTCTCTATGACTTGCTCACCTCTGCACATCGACTCTAGGAGTTAAAGAAAGAAAAACACTTTAAAGTACTTAAAACATTGCCTACTGGAGTGGTTCTCAGTCTAGCCTGTGTGTGGGTAGCCAGCCCAACTGGCTTTCATGGGGTCAGCAGAAGTGCATTTCCATTTCTTATCGTAATCATCTATGTGTCAGCTCGATTTTAACAGGAAATCTGGCTAGGGCAGCCGCAGAGGAAGCAGAGATCAGGAGTTGTGAGGGCCCTCTCATCTTGGTTCTCAGCAGACCCCTCCATCCCCTGCTTTGAAAGGAAACAATGGTTCTTGCCTAAGAGGCTTCACCTACCCAGCCTTTTGGGCCAAGCAGGTTGGTGCTATTCCTGGACTGGACCTCCAGCTGATGGAGGTGTGGGAGGGCAAACTTGTCCCCCTCTCTTATTTAGCCTAAAACCCAGAAAATGTACTGAGTTTTAATAAAGGAGGCGGGGTGGAGGTAAGGAATCCTAAACCCACAGATCACAAGGGCCTGTACAAAACTCCAGCAGGGACTTCCCTGGTGGTCCAGTGGTTGAGAATCTGCCTCCCAGTGCAGGGGACACGGATTTGATTCTGGGTCCGGGAAGATGCCACGTGCCACAGGGCAACTGAGCCCATGTACCACAACTACTGAAGCCCGAAATCTATACCCCATGCTCAGAAACAAGAGAAGCCATCACAATGAGAAGCCTGCACACCACAACTAGAGAAAAGCCTGCACGCAGCAATGAAGACCCAGTGCGGCCATAAATAAGTTAAGTCCAGCAGATTATTTATTAGGTATATAAAAACTTTACGTTGTATCTAAGCATTTCCTAAAATCTTTCCTAATAAGTTATGGCTCTCACTGTGTGCAGAACATCAATAAAGCCTCCATCAAAGAAAACACACACACACACACACATACATATACAGAGGGGGCCCAGACCTCTGTGGCTGGAATAAATTTAGGGAAGGGTAGAGAATAGGGAGTCTAGGCCAGACCCAACAGCTTGGCCGGTGAGGGTCACACCCAGGAGGAGTTAGGTCATGTATTAAGGGCTAGATGAGGCCAGAGTCATGAAGGAGGAGGGGACAGGATGAGAAATGCTCAGTGAAGCGACTGAAATGGGGTTCGAGCACCCAATAGATAGTACAGATCAGAGCAGAACTGTTACAGGTTGGCAGAGAGCAGTTTCAGTTACCAGGCAGGAAGTGGAAATGACCAAAACCCAGCAAATATCTTCTAAAAGTAGGTCAGGACACATTAACCTGGTTTATTCTGTAGTTAGAGTTACTAGATTGTTGAATGAGTAAATTCTGCAGGTGTAGGGCTTGTGGATTTTAGCAAGATGTCTGACCAGGTGTGTCCTGGGGTCCTCATGGAGAAGAGTGTGGCATCTATCATGTATGGGACAATTAGATCCAAAGAGTTTTGATCAAAGTCAATTCAAAAGATATCTGTAGGAACCTCCCTGGCAGTCCAGTGGTTAAGACTCTGTGCTTCCAATGCAGAGGGTGCAGGGTTCCATCCCTGGTCAGGGAACTAGGATCCCACATGCCACATGGCATGGCCAAAAAATAAATATAAATAAGTAACTAAGCAAGTAAAGGTTCACAGAAGTGCTGCATCACTGATCCAAGATGACATTAAAAAAAAAAAAAAGACATCCCATAGTGGAGTGCCACATGGCTCTAGGAGGCCTTGAGAACATGCTGACTGGATCCCTGAATGACACAGCACTGAGAGAGAGATACGCAAGAGGCCAAACGACAGGGTCAGTAGTAAAAAGTTGTCACTAGGAGGGTGCAATGGGCCAAATGATGATGCACAATAGAAAGGTGAAGTCCCTCAAAGCTGGCCTTGCAAATACAGGATGACGACAGCAGACATGTTTCTTAACAGCAGGATATGTAGTGGAAAGACTGATGAGTTTGAAAGGAGCATGGCTGCCATCCTGGTTGACGGCATTAACGAAAGTAAAGAGTTCAGGAGAGGGGAGAAAACTGCCCCACTATATTTTGTCACACATGCTCAGTTCAGGGGATGACACCCCAAAGCATATGGAGGGGTGATGAAAATGACACAGGCAAGAGACCTTGAAAAACCACATCATAAGAGGAGCATTTGAAGAAAGTGGAAATGTTAAGACCAAGAAGGAAGATTTGGGAAGATCTGATCATTATCTTTAAATATTGAATTATTTATTTATTCATTTTAAAATTTTACTTATTTCTTAGAGTAGGTCCTTGTTAATTATCTATTTTAAATATACCAGTGTGCACACGTCAAACCATCTCCTAATCTATCCTTCCCCTCACTCTTCCCTTGCCACAACCATAAGCTCAATTCTCTTAAGTCTATGAGTCTGTTTCTATTTTGTAAGTAAGTTCATTTGTATCATTTTTTTAGAATTCACATAGAAGTGCCATCATATGATATTTGTCCTTCTCTGTCTGACTTACTTTACTTAGTATGATAATCTCCAAGTCCATCCAAGTTGCTGCAAATAGCATTATTTCATTCTTTTTAATGGCCAAGTAATATTCCATTGTATATACGTGTGTGTGTGTGTGTGTGTGTGTGTCACATCTTCTTTATCCATTCTTCTGTTGATGGACATTTAGGTTGCTTCCATGTCTTGGCCATTGTAAACAATGCTGCAATGAACGTGGGGATGAATGTATTCTTCTGAACCATGTTTTTCTTTGATATATGCTTCAGAGTGGGATTGCTAGATCATACTCTTTTTAGTGTCTTAAGGCACCTCCATACTATTCTCCAAAGTGGCTGCACCAATTTACATTCCCACCAACAGTGTAGGAGGGTTCCCCTTTCTCCACACCTTCTCCAGGATTTATTGTTTGTGGATTTTTTGCTGATGGCCATTCTGACAGGTGTGAGGTGATATCACCTCAAATGATTTGCATTTCTCAATTGCATTGGTTTTATGCAAAAGAGGAATGGGACTTTTATTTTTTAACCTTTCAGTAGAAATTATAGGGAGATCTATTTTAGTTAGATCTCTGTGACACAGCGAGTGAGGGAAAGTTAGCTGAGAAGGGGGGAGACATTTCCAGAGGGTTGCGGAGTCTCCTCTGCATCCAACTCCAGCAGCCAGGTGGGCAGACCTGTTCTGTCCAGGGGAAAACCGGCTACTACGAATTTCTTCATCTTACTGACGAAGCTTCTCAGAGCCAAATATTTGTCAAAGCCAACGCCATGTGTCAGAGCAGAGTCAGAACAGTGTTCCTGCTGATTGCCAGGGTTGAAAACAAAGGAAAGAAGACAGTTGTCCTCATCCTGAAGGTCACTAAGTGGCCTCCGTTGCTCGTAAGTGGGGCTGGGATCACCACTCCGGTTGGATGCTGAGAAGAACCATGAAGTTGTTCACGGAGCTCAGGCATCACCTGCCAGATGCCGTGAGAAGTCATCTGTGTCCCTGCTGTGGAAACCCAAGTGGATCCGTCTGACCAACCAAACAGCAAACGTGACAGGAAGAGACAGAAAAGACAAGAAGGAAAGCAGAGTGCAGCCCAAGCACTCAGTCTTCATCTTGGGGGGTGGGGTGCCAGCCAGGGGTGGCAGAATGACCAGAGTCGCCGAGGAAACGCAGCGAAATCTCAACAGCTACCTGGGGAAGAAAGGGGCCCATCTGGGGGCAAGGGTGACAGAGGGAGGCCAACTGGCTAATTCGGTGGGGGCAGTGGCGGCTTGGCTCTGAGGGAGAATCTCAGTACAGGAGACTTGCAGGAAGTTTTTCTCTGGGCAGAGAGATGTAATTTTCCCTCACAGCCCCCTTCAGACAACCTTCAGTGAAGGCTTTTGAAGCATTGTTCTCAAGAGATTGGGAGAGGGAGGTTCTACTAAAATGTACTGAGCACTCAGTACTCCTCATGGACTGTCTCATTTAATCCTGTGGATTAGACGCCAGAATTATCCTCACTGTACAGGAGAGAAACAAGAGTCTTGAAGAGGTTGGTACACTTGCTCACAATCCCACAGGCGGTTTATGTCCATTGGAACACCGGCTGCCTGACTCCAGACCTAAGCCCTGAACTCCACACCTGATGCCTCTGGAAGAAAAACATTTCAGGGCTTCTTGAAATGCACCACCATAGGGAAATCTTTGGCTTAGAACAAAGACCGAAGGGGTCAAAGCCTACAAAAGCTGAAGTGCACGGAATATGAGATATTTATTCACCCAGGTTATTTTAGGATGCCATCCTTCAGCATGTTTTATATACAACTGTCTTAATGCTTCCTGTTCCTTTACAGCTTCATTACCTGATTAAACAGAATTAAAACAGATACATCCCAATAAAAAAGGCAGCCAAGCTGGAGGATGAGACTATGCACAGGAAACTGTGCTCCCGGACAGACGTGAGGCTCATGTGATTTAAGACCGAGCCAGGAGCCTGTATAAACATTTCCAACTCTGAGAATGTGAGAACACACGGGTCTCAAGCAGATCCCTCACAGACCTCAAGGATCTTCTTCGATTAGAGCTGTATATATTTTAAAAAATGGAAAAGCTGCCCAGAGAAAATTTAAATGTAGGATCACACACTCACAAAGTTTTCGTGTGAATGTTCACAGCAGCTCTATTTGTCATTTCAGCTTTCTGGAGAAACTGGGGTCCGTCCAGATATCCTTCAGTGAATAAATGTTGGTTACATGCACACCATGCAATATTCCTCAGCAAAGAAAAGGAACAAACTATTGATACAGGCAACAACTTGGATGAACCTGCAGGACAATAAATAGGCTGAGTGAAAAAGAGCCAGTCCCCTAAATATGATCCTATTTGCATAACATTTTTGAAATAACACAAGTTTAGGAATGGAGGCCAAATGGGCAGTTTCCAGAGGTTGGGGTGGGGATGGGGGAGGGAATGGGTGTGCCTAAAGAAGGGCAACAGGAGGACGCTTGTGGCTTGGGAACTGAGTACTGCCTGCGGTGATGGATACCTGAACCTACATGGTGATAAAGCTGTTAAGAACTTTACACACACTGAAACACAATGAGTAACAGTAAAACTGGGAGAGTAAATCCTATAGGTGGGTTGTATCAATGTCAGGGTCCTGTAACATTATACTGCAACATTAAGATGTTACCACTGCGGAAACCTGGTTAAAATATATTTTACGGGCTGTCTGTATTATGTATTACAAATGGACAAGAATCTAATATTAGCTCAATAGAAATCGTTATTAAAGGACTTCCCTGGTGGCCCAGTGGTTAAGAACCTGCCTGCCAGGCTTCTCTGGTGGCTCAGTGGTAAAGAATCTGCCTGCCAGTGCAGGAGACGCAGGTTCAATTCCTGGTCCGGGAAGATCCCACATGCGGCAAAGCCAATAAGCCCATGCATCACAACTATTGAGCATGTGCTCCAGAGCCCGTGCATGGCAACTCCTGAGGCCCACGTGCTCTAGAGACCGTGCTCCGCAACGAGAGAAGCCACGGCGATGAGAAGCCCATGCACTGCAACTCGAGAGTAGCCCCTGCTCGCTGCAACTGGAGAATGACCTGTGCAGCAACGAAGACCCAGCACAGCCCAGAACAACATAAAAATTAAAAAAAAAAAAAAGTCTGCCTGCC
>NW_011494943.1:14527013-14528201 GCF_000754665.1 Bison bison bison | reverse complement strand
TCTGCCTGCCAGTGTGGGGAACACGGGTTCAGTCGCTGATTTGAGAAGATTCCACATGCTGCGGGGCATCTAAGACCGTGCGCCGCAGCTACTGAGCCCACGTGCCTAGAGCCCGGGCTCCACAGTAAGAGGAGCCATGGCGATGAGAAGCCCGCACACCGCAACTAGAGAGCAGCCCCTGCTAGCTGCAACAAGAGAAAGCCCATATGCAGCAAGAAAGACCCAGCGCAGCCAAAAATGAATTAATTAATAAATATATTTTTAATTGCTATTTTTAAAAAATGGACTGGTTCCCTGTCCCGGAAGGATTCCAGTGCTGGTTGTATGCCCTCTGACGAAGGTGCTGTTGGGGAGTTTACTGCATGGGGCGGCCCCTCCAGTTCTCCTGAGGTCCAGGGCAGTGAGGAGGTAGCTGAGCATTGCACGAGGGTCCTCCGTTTCTGCCAGTCCACAAATGTACAGGGAGAATCAGAGAGAAGTAGAATGTCCTCCTTACAGACGCTCGTTTTCTTACACCGAGAGGAAGAGGTGAGCTGAATGGCTCTGAAGGTATTTGGCAGGGCTACCTCTGTCACCGTCTGCTTTTCCCTAAAGGCTGGGCTCCCCTGGGGTCTGGGGGTTCAGGCAGCTCCCCTGACAAAAATAAAACATGAATGTTCAGGTTGCTACTTAGAATCTGGAAGAAACTTAGAAATCTTCTCCCCGATAAAAGAACCTTCAAGATGGAAAGAGAACAGGAATATTTTGAGACCTAGGAAAGATGTGGATGTTTGAGGAGGTAAAGGGGTTTTGAACATTGTCCTAGCTAAAATGCACGAGCTTCTCCTAAAGAAGTGTTTCCTTCTTGGATAATTTCAAGACCAGTTTCATGTAGATGGTTATTCCTGATGGACCTCTTGAACAGTGAAATGGATAAATGTGAGGTGTCCTTAGACTCCTCTTCCCCCCATAGGTTGAGGCCAAGAGAGACATCCCTTAGGTGAACTTACAAACAAGGTCCCTGAGGCTGGCCACAACCGGCCCGTGCAGCCCAAGTGGACCAGGCACTGTCTCAGGACTTCCTGGCCAGGGAGCTTCCTTCATGGTCTCTGGGGTCCCCGTTCACCACATGCCCTGTGTCCTTATACCAGGACCTACCCCAGTATGTGTGATGTCAGACTCAGGGTACCGACTTTTTTTTTTTTTTGG
>NW_011494943.1:14506214-14526913 GCF_000754665.1 Bison bison bison | reverse complement strand
GCCATACTGTGTGGCATGTGGGATCTTATTTCCCCAAGCAGGGGTCAAACCTTTGCTTCCTGCAGTGGAAGAGCAGAATCTTAACCACTGGACTGCCAGGGAAATCCCCCAGGCACCAGCCTTTAAGGAATGTCCTGAGTCCCGGACCGACCCCAGCAAAGCCAGCTCTCACTAGGCCTCCAGCTGCTGGCACCTGAAACTCACGGGAAAGTGGAAGTGATAGATGATGACAGGTATGAAATCTCCTCTGAATGCCCTCTGGCCTGCATCTGCATCACCCTGTAACCACATCTGCCTTCCGTGTGCCTTCAAAGAAGGCTCAGCCCCCACAAAGGCGCCTTGCGTTTACTGCCACCTAACACAATGCGGACTACCTGCATCTGCCTGTAAATCCATTTTTAAAGTGCAGCAAGGAAAGCTGAAGGAAGGGGAAAGACAGGGCCCCAGTTCAGCCCTGGAGGCTGCATTGTTCTCACACGAGCATTGTTTCCCCCCACAACCCCTGGGGAATCAAATGGGATTGTTTTTCCCCAAGACCGAGCTCTTCAGGTGTGAGCTGCTGTTCCTGGACGACGGTGGTGACTGTGGCGTTTCTGCAACAGGAAAGAGGAAGGAACTGCTGATCTGCGTAGCCAGGGCACTAACAATGTGTGCCCCCCTCCAGCCAGCCAGCAGCAAAGAGGAAAAGAGCTCAGTGTCCATAGTGATAAATCACTGGGAAGCCGGAGGGGGAGAGTCGGCAACAGGATTTTTCCTTTCCTCTGGTTCCCCTGCAAACACTGTCCCAGCTCCAGAGTCTGGTAGCAGCCTGGCGCCTCTCCAGGCTGAGACTCCAGAACCACAGGTAGAGGAAGAGGGAGGGGTCACAGCTAGATGGAAATCGACATGGAAAACCCTCCACTGCTGAGAGCTGAAGGGAAGGGGCTTGGGCTCCTCTTAAAGGTGAACACCGGGCCCAGTAGGACTTTACACCTGAGTGGCCACGTGCCAACTGTTAAGCTCCCCCATGTATGCCACCCACATTATTCCAGTTCACAGGCTTCCCAGGTGGCTTGAGTGGTAAAGGATCTGCCTGTCAAAGCAGGAGATGCAGATTTGATCCCTGGGTCGGGAAGATCCCCTGGAGAAGGAAATGGCAACCCACTCTCGTATTCTTGCCTGGGAAATCCCATGGACAGAGAAGCCTGATGGGCTACAGTCCATGGGGTCACAAAGAGTCAGACACAACTTAGCACGAGCACCTATCCTACATTAAGCCCTGCGTGATCCTGGGTTCTATTATGTGAGCCGCACACATACGGGTAGTACTGGCCTTTTGCAACAGAAGAACAGGCCTGGTGAGGGAGGGAGATGGGCCAGAGACAACTCACCAAGTTAAGACACTTGCTGCAAGTTGCTCCTGAAAGTCTTCAGGGCTCTCACCTGACTCTTTCCCTTGCTTAAGTTAGACTATATTTCCCAAGGAAAATTCTAGTTTTTTGGAAACGCTCTGAAATGTTTGTCCTGAGCCTTGCTGGTTACTCTTCTTTGAGCCTTGTTTATTCTCTCGCCTCTTACCTTTGCATATGCCATTCCCTCTGCTTGGAATGCTGTTCCGTCACGCTCTGGTCTGCTAACCCCTCATGCAAGATGCCTGGGAAGGTTTCCCCATGGTTCAGACACCTCGCTTTCTGGGCTCCCTCAGAATTTACCCCAACACTATGTGAGTCAGCACAGAGTAGAGTAAGAAAATGCTCTTCTAGGGCCAGACGAGCTGTGCGACCTCAGGGGACTTGATCTCTCTGAGCTTCCACTTCCTCACAGGCAGGATGCAGAGAACGATAGCACAGCAAGTCCCCTGCGTACAAACGAGTTCTGTTCTGAGAGTGGATGCCTTTAGTCCGATTGTTCGTAAATCCAATGAAGTTAGTCTAGGTACCTAAATAACACAATTGGCTGTATAATACTGTACTGTCATAGGTGTATCATGCTTTTCACACAAATAATACATATAAAAAACCACAAAAAATAAAGGAAACATTTCTAACCTTACAGTACAGTACCTTGAAAAATACAGTAGTACCAGCTACATCACCACTGCTGTTATGCTTGCTTCCGGACATCCTGGGCTTAAAATAAAGACACTGTACTACTATACTCTACACGGTACCGTAAAGTACCCAAAAGCACAAGTACTTGTAGAGGATGCACGCACGTGACAGTGTACTCCAGACACACGAACTAAGTCACGTGATTGGACGTGCAAACACACGTTCGAGTGTTTGAAAGTTCGCAAGTTGAAGGTCCGTATGGCAAGGACTTACTGTAACTGCCTTCTAGCACTGGTGAGGATTAGACGTTAACACATACAGAGCACTTAGAAAACGCTGGCATACAGCATTTTCGTGCTCAGTAAGCACACGCTGCTAAAGGATCAGCTGTCTTAACGCGGGACCTTCTCTGTTGCAAACCCTCAGATGGAGCCCTCAGTGGGGTGTTCAGCAGTATGTGTCAGAAGAACTCTGAATTCACAGAAGCCTGCTTTCAGCTGCCATGTCCACACCAGGCACAGTGCGAGCGTATGAGCTTGACACACACTATCTCACTTAGTGGAGTCACTCCAAGATTGGGCCCAGGAAGCCAGGCATCAGCATTCACCCTGTGAGGCGTGTGGGGTCCTTGATCGGCCCCTCAGATCGCCTGAGAACCCCTCCCGTCCTCCTTGCCCGCCTGCCCTGGTTGGGCTGGGAAAGGCTCACCTCTCAGGGCCAGGCCAGGTGGCTCTTGGCCTTCACCAAAGCCGGGCTGCCCTGGCAGTCTGCAAACACTGAGAGAGACTGAAATAATCCATGTAACTGCAGCCCAGAGGCCTGCTTTCTGGGTCCACAGAACTCACCACACCGTGACTGTGAGGTGTGTGGTGGGACAATGCAATCCAAACCGCATATGGGGTGGCTGGTCTCTCTGTGGTTTCACATTCAGAAAAAATGAAACCAAACTCTTCACGCAAATACTTAAGTGGTTTAGTCGCTAAGATGTGTCTAACCCTTGCAACCCTGTGGACTGTAGCCCGCCAGACTCCCCTGTCCATTGGATTTTCCAGGCAAGAATACCCGAGTGGGCTGCCATTTCCTTCTCCAAAATACTTCAAGAGTTTAAACTAAATCTTATAACAGCTGAAGCCTTTCTGCAGCCAGCTTTTTAATTGCCCTGGAACTTTATAGCAATCCCAAATGGAAACAATAAACCTTTTTGGAGGAAAACAAAACCACAAAAACAACTCCCCACCCATACCCCAGCCTTCCTCAAATCTATTCATCAGCCCACAGGTGAACTCAGACCAACAGGGCTCAACTGGCATGATCAGTACCTGCCTGAAGATACGGCCGCACACACTGAATAAGATGTTGATGATAGTAACTGGCGTTTATTGCAGGGCGACATGTGATTTACATGCGTGTGACCCAATCCCACCATAACTTGTCCGCAGTGCCAGGCTGGTCGGGGCCGGCCCCAGCCAGGGTCCATGCTCTTACCGCCCAGTTTGAGTTCCTCCAGCTTCTGGCTGGAATTATATCAACCCAGCAAGCTTGTCCCTTTGTCTATCAAGAACTTCAACTGATCAAATACATACATACAGAAACAGAAAATAGAAAAACCTTTAGCTACTTAGTAAATGCTATTACCGTATGGGTAAAATCTTTCCAATAATGAGATTTAGTTAAGAAATAATAGAGGAGTTGGTGGTGGAGAAAAGATAGGAATCTCAGCCTGCTCAGAAGTCTGGAAATTTCAAAGTAACAGATAGCATTTTGCATTTCTGGTAATCAGGATATCAGTGGTGAACTTTTTCAGGACTGAGAGAAAGCAACTTGTCCCTATGTGCCTGTTTTAAATGCATTTGGCAGTAGTTTTCATCTAATGACTAAATTTCTTTAAAAAGTATCTCATTTCATTTACTCCCATTGACTTGAAATAATAGGGTATTACTGAAGAGTGCTTTAAACTTTTCTTTTTCTTTTTCAAGTGACAAAAGAAAAGCAAGGAAAAATAATAATAAGTCTTCACAGACAAATAGTTAATGAGTGTGTCTGTTCCTTCCATGACTGATTTGAAGCTACAGAAAATTTTACAATGGCACCACCTAATGGAATACCTAATGTAAAATTTTTACAATATCTAACGTAAAATTTTATCTAAAGGAATATCTAATGTAAAACTTTTACAATGGCGCCATCTAATGGAAGGGGCTTCCTGGGGGCTCAGATGGTAAAGACTCTGCCTGCAATGCGGGAAACCTGGGTTTGATCCTGGGTTGGGAAGATCCCCTGGAGAAGGGAATGGCAACCCACTCCAGTATTCTTGCCTGGAGAATCCCATTGACAGAGGAGCCTGGAGAGCTACAGTCCATGGGATCGCAAAGAGTCAGACATGACTGAGCATCTAACACACAATGGAATATCAGATTAGACACACAAAAAATCATGTTTTTTACCTTTACATTTGTACCAACCACTTCTAACACTTCTTTATCAGCTTGGGACACCCCCATTGCTTATTTTGCCCTTTGGTTATTATAATATTTC
The DNA here is from genome assembly GCF_000754665.1 of Bison bison bison. Lineage (NCBI taxonomy): Eukaryota > Metazoa > Chordata > Mammalia > Artiodactyla > Bovidae > Bison > Bison bison. Next base: position 14,522,348 of record NW_011494943.1, on the reverse strand, counting down.
CAGTGGAAACAGAGCATTGATATAAAAATATTATATAAAATACATAGCATAAAAATGGTACGTAAAAGTGATTGAAAATAAAACTTTCCCATTTCTTTCTCCAGAGGACTGTGCATACATAAATAAATGAATGAGTGAACAACCATATAAACATGTGTAGATATAGATATTATAAATAGATGGAATAGCACTTATTTTCTGCAATGTGCTTTTTTGAACCTTTTGCCCATTACAAATATATTTTCATTTAAATACATAGAACTTGGTTTTTTTTTTAATGGCTCCAAAATATCTTGTACGAGATTCCTTTTCAGGGTAACGTTCTAATAGAAATGCAAATCAAAACCACAATGAGATACCATCTCACTCTGGTCAGAATGGCTGCTATCAAAAAGTCTATAAATGATAAATGCTGGAGAGGGTATGGAGAAAAAAGAACACTCTTACACTGTTGGTGGGAATGCAAACTAGTACAGCCACTATGGAGAACAGTGTGGAGATTCCTTAAAAAACTGGAAATAGAACTGCCATATAACCCAGCAATCCCACCGCTGGGCATCCACACCAAGGAAGCCAGAATTGAAAGAGACACTTGTACCCCAATGTTCATCGCAGCACTGTTTACAATAGTCAGGACATGGAAGCAAACTAGATGCCCATCGGCAGACGAATGGATAAGAAAGCTGTGGTACACAAACACAATGGAATATTACTCAACTATTAAAAAGAATGCATTTGTATCAGTTCTAATGAGATGGATGAAACTGGAGCCTATTATACAGAGCAAAGAAAGTCAGAAAGAAAAACATCAACACATATATATAGGTACATATATATACACATATACATTAATGCATATATATGGAATTTAGAAAGATGGTAACGATAACCCTATATGTGAGACAGCAAAAGAGACACAGATGTAAAGAACAATCTGTTGGACTCTGTGGGAGAAGGCGAGGGTGGGATGATTTGAGAAAATAGTGTTGAAACATGTATATTATCATGTGTGAAACAGATTGCCAGTCCAGGTTCAATGCATGTGGCAGGGTGCTCAGGGCTGGTGCACTGGGATGACCCTGAGGGATGTAATGGGTAGGGAGGTGAGAGGGAGGTTCAGGATGGGGAACACATGCACATCCATGGCTGAGTCATGTCAATGTATGGCAAAAAACACCACAATATTGCAAAGTAATTAGCCTCCAATTAAAATTAATTAATTAATTGATTTTTTAAAATAAAAATGTTCTAATAGAATGTAGTGATGTTTGCAACTCTTTGTGACTATACTAAAAAAAAAACACTGAACAACTTTAAATTTTATGGTATGTGAATTACATCACACACACACAAAAAGCTGTTTAACAAAATAACAGAATGTCAAAAAAAATCCTATAATTTAAACAACCTGTTCCCAACTGATAGGCATTTAGGTGTTTGCAGTTTTTCATGATTACAAGCAAAACTGCATGGATGCCCCTGGACACTTGTAGCTTCAGGTAAGCTTCTAGGACTGCACATATAGGTCTGGATGTGAATGCAGGAATTCTGGTGTTAGCTGGTGTTGTAGAAGCCACTTCAAATTTCTTCCAAGAATATAAAGGTTAGAACATACACTAAAGTGAATTTTCTGTTGAGGGTGGATCTGTGTTTCCCTCACTGATCATGCAAGTGAAGTGAAAGTGGCTCAGTCATGTCCAACTCTTCGCAACCCCATGGACTATACAGTCCATGGAATTCTCCAGGCCATAATACTAGAGTTAAGGGTAGCCTTTCCCTTCTCCAGGGGATCTTCCCAACCCAGGAATGGAACCCAGGTCTCCTGCATTGCAGGCGGATTCTTTACTAGCTGAGCCACAAGGGAAGCCCAATCATGCAAGGGAGAAGGGCGATGTGTTTAGTCCTCCAACAACAACCTGCGTAGCTCGGTGTGCCTAAGCACCTTGGTTAATATCCCAGATCTGCCTCTGTCAGCTGGAGACCTCGTTCTGTTCCTGAACAGTTTTTCCATCTGTGAAACAGAACAGCTCACAGGGTTACTACGAGGATGGGGTGAACTGGCCCGCATCTGATGGGCTGACCCTTGGCTAGATGTTCCTGGCTAGATCCTTCCCGTGTGGTTCCTTTTGAACCACTCTAGATGAGTGGTTCCCCTTTGAACCACTCTAGATGAGAGCACAGCAAACCCAAGTAGAAAAGACCCTGGTGAATCCATTCACGTTGTGTTGTTCCTGAGTGGTGACCCCCACAACTGGCTGGTGGCCTGCATGAACACCAAAGTTGACTATTCCCAGCTGTGGGCAGGTGGAGCAAGTCTCAGGAAGAATAGCGACAAGGAGGGTGAGACTGACAACTGCCCTGTGAACTGTCCGGATTCCCAGAATCCTCAGCACCCCTTTCTCTGAGAGGGGAGAGGGGAGATCACTTGTCATCACTCCAGGGTCCAGGAACAGACAACCCTCTCAGCAGCAGCCCAGCCATCATGATACAGGAGAACTGGAGAAGAAGAGGAAATTATCGAAGTCCCTGTCAGCTCCAACCCCTTCAAAGAATCACAAAGCTGCCTTCTTATAAGGACCCTGGTACAACGTCATCTTGGCTTCCCCAGTGTCTCAGCGCTAAAGAATCCACCTGTAATGCAGGAGCTGCAGGAGACACGGGTTTGATCCCTGGGTTGGGGAGATTCCTGAGGAGGGCATGGCAACCCACTCCAGTATTCTTGCCTGGAGAATTCCATGGACAGAGGAGCCTGGCTACAGTCCATGGGGTCCCAAAAAGTAGGATACGACTGAGGCGACTTGGCACATGCACATGCATGGCCATCTTAATCAATTAAATCTGCAAATATCTGATTTTCAGGTAAGCTCACATTCTAAGATGCTGGGCGGGTATGAAGTCTAGGGGACACCATTCAATCAAGTACAGAATCTATGGGAACAAATCAGAAATAGTGAGCTGCAGCCCAGAACATCTTCTGCTCAGATCAGAACAGCCCAGAATGTCTTTTTACACTGCACAAAAGGCAGTACAAAATAAAGCAAATGATTTCTATTTCTGGAATGAAAACCAATTTGATTATTCGAACAGAAAACATGAACAGGACTCAGAAGTTGTGCTGTGAATAGATGGGGCTCAGAAGTTATGATGCAAAAAATTGAAAATACTAAATATATTTCATCAGAATGGTAATCGTGTTCTGACAAAGCTCATTGCTCTAATAAATTCTACAATTCTAGTGAGGAAAATAATGAAAAAAAAAATCTTAAATCTGTATTTGAAATAATAAGAATTCTGGAAGTTAAAACATCAAAATTATATCTATGAAACAAGTGACAATATTCAGAAACTGCTATCAGACTTTTAACACAATCTAATGTATAGTTTTAAGTAATTAAGTATTTTTAGACATAAAATGAATGGAATTTCAAAAAAGAATAAAAAAGCATGTGTGCATCATTCTGACCTAAATTAATGGCTCCACTTGTTATAAAATGTCACTATTGAAATAAAACACATTTTGAAAATTTATAAATTAAGGCAATAAAATCTGCATCATTTCCCCCCAGTTTCAACTACTTCCTAACATGTATTTTTAAATCAAAAATGTAATATTCAGTCTTCAAAAATAGTTGCTTATTTTTGCTCATCTCTTAAAGGGGAGGACCATGTAAAATACTATATCCAAATTTTACTGTCAGTGCTTGGGAAATATGGTTTCCATGATGTTTCATGGAAATCTTACTGGGTTTTATGCATGGTGGGAGTACTAGAGCAGGGTAAAGAAGAAGTCTGGGAAATCTGGAGTGTCAGCCAAGATTTTAGAAACTGTTTCTAGACCCTTTGGTTTGGTGGTAGGCTAGTAGCCCAGCTCCCTTCCTCCACGGCTGACTGGGCAGAGCGGCACATCCTCTCTGAGGGATGGCTTACCCAGAGATGCCTGGGTGGTTCCCCGCACATCCCCCAGGCCCATGACCATGACTCAACAGTGGAGGGAAGGTGCAGGTGTCTTGCCACCAGATGGACCGAACTCCACGGCACAACTCACACCCCACATCACCCCAAGGGAGCAGACAATGGGTCAAGTTCAGAAGGACCCTATCTTTGCTTAGTTTCTTCCCACATCCTGTTCTATGTGCCCATCCCCGTCCCTTCTCCTTCAAGCCCTCCCTCAATAAACCACATACTCAAGAAGCCTGTCTCAGGCTCTATTGCCCAGGAACCTGTCCTCAGACAGATGGGGTCAAACCCTCCATAGTCACCGATGGGTGATGTAGTTAAAGATGTGAGGGACTTCCCCGGTAGTCCAGTAGCTAAGACTCTCTCCAAGGCAGGAGGTCCAGTTTCAATTACAATTAAGGGAATTAGACCCCACATGCTGCACCTAGAGATTCTAATGCCCCAATGAAGATGGAAGATCCTGAGTGCCACAACTGAGACCCCCCAAAAAAAGATGTGAATCATGTCAATCTTAAAGTATTTTTCTGACAAACTTTTAATTTACCTTCTTTCATCAAACATCAGAGAGAATTACATATTATGTCTCAAGACTTGAGAATCAAGACAATGAAAATGGGAAGGCTTCTGGACTTAATGGAGAATTTGTGGTACAACAGTCGCAGTTTGGAAATTTTGAACTCTTACGTGTTTATTTTAATGGAAGTGGTAAAATATTTGGAAAAATAAATATTTTAGGGAGTTTTATGGTTAATTAGGGATGTGTTGTGCTGTGCTTAGTCGCTCAGTCGTATCCGACTCTTTGCGACCCCATGGACTATAGCCTGCCAGGCTCCTCTGTCCATGGGGATTCTCCAGGCAAGAATACTAGAGTGGGTTGCCATGCCCGCCTCCAGGGGATCTTCCCAACCCAGGGATCGAACCCATGTCTCCCACATTGCAGGAGAATTCTTTACAGTCTGAGCCACCAGAGGAGCCCTAATTAGGGATATTCTAAGATAAATTTTAATACTTCTATTTATTATATTTTATATTACATTATATTTATATTATATTACATAGATACAATAAATATTTATTAATTTGAAGTGCAATCGACTTATCATATTCCGTAAGTTATTTCACTTAGTATAACACCCTCTAGGTCCATCCAGGTTTTCTCAAACAGCAAGATTTCATTCTTTTGTGGGTGAGTAATTTTTCATTGTGTGTATGTGTGTGTGTGTATATATATGTATATGCTACATCTTCTTTATCCATTCATCTATTGATGGAGACTTAGGTTGTTTCCATAGCTTGGCTGTTGTAAATAATGCTACAGTGAATATAAGGGTGCTTATATCTTTTCAAATTAGTGTTCTGTTTTCTTCAGAAAATGCCCCAGAAGTGGAGTTGCTGATCTCTATGATAGTTCTATTTTTAATTTTTTGAGGAACCACCATACTGTTTTCCATAGTGGCGGCAGCAATTCATATTCCCAGCAACAGTGCATGAGGGTCCCCTTTTCTTCACATCCTCACCAACACTTGTTATTTGTTGTCTTTTTGATGACAACCATTATGACAGGTGAGTTTCCCTGATGGCTCAAACAGTAAAGAATTTGCCTGCCATGCAGGAGACCCAGGTTCAATCCCTGGGTTGGGAAGACCCCCTGGAGAAGGAAATGGCAACCCACTCCAGTACTCTTGCCTGGAGAATCCCATGGACAGAGAGATCCGGCAGGATACAGTCCACGGGGTCTCAAAGAGTTGGACACAACTGAGTGACTTGCACTTTCATTATGACGGGTGTGAGGTGATGTTTTACTGTGATTTTGATTTGCGTTTCCCTGATAATTAGTGATGTATAGCATCTTTTCACATGGAGATTTTTTTATTATAAATCTATAGGCTTATTATCAAGTGGAGATTTTAATACTTTTAGATTTATAATATTAATTCAATAAATGAAAGAGAAGTGAAAGATACTGTAAAAATGAAGAACTATGGCATGATTTCTTATAATAAAACAAAAATAAATGTTAATTCCAAGAGAAAAATATAATATCTTAAAATAAATTATAATATTAAAATGCATTTGTTATTTGAGGGCAAAATCCTGACACTACTAAATGGTATTTGTAAAGATATATGGGAGCATATATTCTTGGGCTTCCCTGGTGGCTCAGCTGGTAAAGAATCTGCCTGCAATACGGGAGACCTGGGTTCGATCCCTTGGTTGGAAAGATCCCCTGGAGAAGGGAAAGGCTACCCACTCCCATATTCTGGCCTGGAGACTTCCATGCACTGTAGTCCATGTGGTTGCAAAGACCTGGACACGACTGAGCAATTTTCGCTTTCACTTTCACTTTCATGGGAGCATAAATGACATTAAACCAAAGGATTAAATGATTTTTTGTGATTTAGAAATAAAAGATAATAGAAATATTGGGTGTAGGGCTTCCCAGGTGGTTCAGTGGTAAAGAATCTGTCTCTCAATGTAGGAGATGCAGGTTTGATTCCTGATACAGGAAGATCCTACATGTCTCATAGCAACTAAGCCCGCACACCACAACCATTGAGCCTGTGCTCTAGAGCTGGGGAGCCACGACTTCTGAGCCCACATGCCTCAACTACTGGGGCCTGAGCGCCCTAGAGCCTGTGCACTGCCTCAAGAGAAGCCACTGCAATGAGAAGCCTGTGTGCTGCAACTAGAAAGTTTACTGATATGACGAATTTCCGTGGACCATGATAGTGCAGATTCGTCATGATTTGGGCCCCATGCAACGTGTCAGGTCCATGGATGAACTTTTTTCTTTTTCCACTTGAGACTTTCTATCCGATTTGTTGTGTAATCTTTGATAAACTATGATCCTTTTTGGGGGGCCTCGATAAGGTACTCCTAGTAATGTTTACTAACAGCCCTAAGAAGAACTTCCTCCAGTTTCCTTTGCTGTCTTTGCTGTCTGCTTTCTTTCGCTGCGGTCTGCAGGCTTCCTGCCTGAGCTGAAACTTCCACATGCAAAAATGCCCCAGACACGTCAGCTTTTCTGAAAGAGCCCCCATCCTTCTGGGCATGACAGTTCTCAGGCCAGGATGGATAAGACACTAGTGGGAAACGTCAAAACCGGAACCTCTGATTCCCTTTAGCAGAAATTCTGGCGTTGAGAGTTATGCCACCAGAGATTAAACTGGTGGGGTGCTTTCCCTCCCTCTCCTTTAGTGAGAGAAATTGCCACCAATATTGCCATCTGAAGTCACTGAGTGCTGCCTTTGTTGGAAGGGGGGGTGCCTGAGAAGTAACTTTTACTATTGGAAGGAAATAAAGGCCTTTTACAAACTGAGGGCTAACTTTGCATTTTTCTTTTACAAACTGAGGGCTAAGATGATTTGCTTCCAGACAGTGGCAGCAGACAGGGAGGAAGTGGGGGTGATGGCAGCAAGCCCTGGGCTCTGTTCAGACCCCCAGTGGTGTGTGGCTGGGCATGACTGACCACAACAGGCTAGGAACCTGGGGAGCCCAAGCAAGGAGCCCCTGGAGCAAGTTAATACTGGAGACTGGATGATGTTTTGGAAGAACTTGCACCCAGGCAGGGATGTGTCTTCCCCACGGAGAGGGCACCTGTCCACAAGAACGCAAGAGGCCTTCAGGGTCAACCCTTCAGGCAACAAGAGCCAGTAACCTGGGAATTCCCTGGCGGTCCACTGGTTAGGACTCTGCACGTGCACTGCGGAGGATGCAGGTTCATTCTCTGGTCAGGGAACTAAGATCTCACGAGTTGTATAGCTTAGCCAAAAAAAAAAAAAAAACCCACAAATAAGAAAAGAAAAAAAGAACCAGTAACCCAAGTGGCGCAGCCCAATCACAGCCCCCGCCACTCAGGAACCCCTCACCCCCTTCCCACTCCCCACTTCACGCTGGTGACAGTAAAATATGCATCCACTTGGCAGAGTTAGAAGTCTGGACTGGGTGGAAGTGAATCACAAGCCACTTCAGCGCTGTAATTTAGACACACTGAGGCTGCTGGGGCCCTGGAGAAAATTCAGAGCCCCAGGTTTCATCCCCAGGAAGCCTGGAACAGGGCCTAGAAGCCAGCATTTAACACAGTCAGGCATTTCTCCTGCCACGTTTCTGTGTCTCTCTCTAGACAGCCAATATTGCTCCCCAAGACTAAACCAAACTTTCCACTCACTTCCTTTTGACCCAGGCTGAATCCAAAAAGAGATGATCAGGTGGGTTTGCATAAAGACAATGCTGTTGTTGTTTAGTTGCTAAGTAATGTCTGATCCTTTTGTGACCCCATGGACTATATAGCCTGCCAGGCTACTCTGTCCATGGATTTTCCAGGCAAGAATACTGTAGTGGGTTGCCATTTCCTTCTCCAGGCGATCTTTCCCACCCAGGGATCGAACCCGGGTCTCCTGCATTGGCAGGTGGGTTCTTTACCACTGAGCCACCAGGGAAGCCCATAGTAGCCACACCTTCTCTTTTTCTCACAGTCCGCTTCCCTGCCAGCCTGAATTAGAAGCAACCTGCCATATCCCTCTCTGCCTACACGTGCTCACAGAGGAGCACAGGGTCACACCAACCAGTCCTCTCACATCAGGCTAGTCCACACAACTCCAATTTCTTTAAATTTGTCGAAAAAGAGGAAGTTCTCTCTGTGATTCGCTGATGGGAGGCAGGGAGGCCATCAGGACTCCTTTGCCCTCCTCCCCGATTTCATTCAAGAGAATGTGGGGCTATTTAAACCAGCCGTTCTTTGGGGCATTTTTCTTTCTGTCACATCTGAGGCTCACTTACCATTTCGAAGCTTGAATCTCCAAACCAAAACATCATGTGGAAGAAGAGTTTTCTCGTGTTCCTTTTCTCTCTTTCAGTTCAAAAGGCTGCCCTGGATTGTGAAAGAGTAAGAAAAACAAATGGTAAGTTTCATGTACTTCTCTGTTGTACTAAAGCCGCTTTCACCGAAACGGTGAGACAGTCAGCTTTAATCGTGCGCTGTCATGAGCGGGTTCTTCTGTGCTTTTTGATGAACAGCCAAAGAGGAGAGTTTTTCCACTTTGTACTGTTTAAAATGAAGTGATTTTAGGGAGGGAGTCAGAGAATCTTTCCTGAAACTAAGAAACAAAATGTTGAGCTTGTTTTCTTTTTTAAACAATGAAATGGTTCTTTCTTTCTCTGTTGTTTTTTAATTAGAAAATCAACCCACAATTGTTGTAAAATAATTCAGGTGACACTAAAAACATATCCTGGGAGGCAGTTTATCATCATAGAGCCAGGCTTGTTGTGGTCCTAACCTTGTTTCTACCCTTTTCCAGCTGGTAGTCTGGGCACATGATGAAAACCACTTTAAGCTTAATTTCTATTCTCTGTGAAGCGGGGGAGTGGGTTGGCGGCGGGCAGGGGGGTGCGGTGGGGTGGCGGGGAATAAAGGCACCTCCCTGGGAGGGCTGTTGTGAAGACTGAGACAAGCCCTGTCCCTCAGCACAGAGCCGAGTGCGTGGGGAGCCATCAGTAAATGCTAGCCCAGGTTGTTGTTATTATACTGTAAAAGGTGAACGTTCTGCTGTAAACAGATCCCCAGTCCCTCTCCCATCTCTGTGTCCAGAAGCAACTACTATTAACAGTCCTTTTCGCTCCAATATCAAAGCAAACAAACTCTTCTGTGACCTGTTCTTTTTAAAGTTAACACGTCCCAGACTTCTTTCTAAGAGGAAGTTGTAGATTTAGCTCCCTTCTTTTCAACAGTTGCATGGCAGTTCACAATAGGACTTAGTCATAATTCATGGAACTATCATTCCCTTATTTTATTCCTTATCTTAGAAACAATACTGCAGTAAATATCCTTTGTGGACACATGAGCGTGTGAGTTCATGCAGGATAAGATCCTAGAACTGAAATGGCTGGGTTGAAGGCCGTGTCCATTTGAATTGTTACAGCTAATGCTAAGTTGCCCTCCTAGCACGCTGAACTGGTGCATGTTCACCAATGCTGACCACGGACATGGGTTGAGTGTGAGTTTCTCACCCTCTCTCAGACACTGGATACAATCAATTTTTTAAATTTGTGTCAATCTGATGAGTACAAAAATAATATCTCAATGTTGTTTTAGTTCGTGGTTGCCTCGTCACTCATAAAGCTGTGCTTCTTATGTTTGTTGACTATGAAAGCTCTAGCATGCCCATTTAAAAGACATTTAGGGATGGCAATCTGGCTGGAAAGAGAAGTGAGGTCTTATCTTGAATCTGAGCTTACATAAGACTGAGAAAATATTAACTGTCCAGATCAAAGTGTAGATTGCTGGCGTTTTTGAGGGGTCTAAACCCCTCCTCCACCCAAGCCATCCCTCGAACACTATTTCTTCTTCTGAGAATTACCTATTCATATTATTTGACCATTTATTTGATTGTCTTTTCCTTATTAATTTTCTATTGGTTTATGTATATTAGGGCTTCCCTGGTAGCTCAGATGGTAAAGAATCTGCCTGCAATGCAGGAGACCTGGGTTCCATCCCTGGGTTGGGAAGATGCCCTGGATAAGGAAATGGCAACCCACTCCAGTATTCTTGCCTGGAGAATGCCATGGACGGAGGAGCCTGGGCAGGCTACAGTCCATGGAGTCCCAAAGAGTCAGACATGGCTGAACGACTAACACGTTTATCTTATGTATATTAAAAGAATCCTATGCGGGGAAACAGTGGAAACAGTGTCAGACTTTATTTTTCTGGGTTCCAAAATCACTACAGATGGTGACTGCAGCCATGAAATTAAAAGACGCTTACTCCTTGGAAGGAAAGTTATGACCATCCTAGATAGCATATTCAAAAGCAGAGACATTACTTTGCCAACAAAGGTTCGTCTAGTCAAGGCTATGGTTTTTCCTGTGGTCATGTATGGATGTGAGAGTTGGACTGTGAAGAAGGCTGAGCGCCGAAGAATTGATGCTTTTGAACTGTGGTGTTGGAGAAGACTCTTGAGAGTCCCTTGGACTGCAAGGAGATCCAACCAGTCCATTCTGAAGGAGATCAGCCCTGGGATTTCTTTGGAAGGAATGATGCTAAAGCTGAAACTCCAGTACTTTGGCCACCTCATGCGAAGAGTTGACTCATTGGAAAAGACTCTGATGGTGGGAGGGATTGGGGGCAGGAGGAGAAGGGGACGCCAGAGGATGAGATGGCTGGATGGCATCACTGACTCAATGGACGTGAGTTTGGGTGAATTCCGGGAGTTGGTGATGGACAGGGAGGCCTGGCGTGCTGCGATTCATGGGGTCGCAAAGAGTCGGACATGACTGAGTGACTGATCTGATCTGATGCTTATTTATGTTTTAAGTACTTTCTTCTAGGCTTCCACTTGTCTTAATTTTGCCATGGAGGAGTTTAAAGTTTTAGAATAGTTATTTCTTTCAGTCTTTTCTTTATGGTTCCTGTTTTGTGGGTCTTACTTGGAAGACCTTTTCCAACAGATGATATAAAAATGTTTCTGTGTATTTCTCTTAATTCTTTTATAATCTTAAATTTTAACATTAGATTTTCTGATGAGGGTTATTTCTTCCCTTGGCATTTTTAAATAATAAAATACAAACACACAAGCTATCAGAGATTACTAGGATTGTGGCAAAAAGAGTCAGGAGGCCATTTAGAGAAGCTATAAGAATAAAATAAATTTAAATAGTGTAATAGGTTGAGACACATCAAATATGTTTACATCTATGAGTTCACAATGATTCTTAAACAAAAATAACGATAATAAAGGAGAAACATCTCACTGTTTTAAGATACTAGGAAACCAACTCATTATTTTTTAAAATTGGTCAATAACAGAAGAGAATCTAGTATTTATCCTCCCTTTTCTAGACAAACCGATCCAGAGTGTAACCAAAGAGTTGACAAGGGTATTTCTCTTTAGATAATTATGGGTTATAAATGAAAAATAATTGGTATATCCCCATTTTGCAACCTCTAATGAAATTATCAGTGTGCACATGTGTTCTCAGGCATGTGTCTGACTCCTTGTGACCCCATGGACTGTAGCCCACCAGGCTCCTCTGTCCATGGAATTTCCTAGGCAAGAATACTGGAGTGGGTTGCCACGCCCTCCTCCAGGGGCATCTTCTTCACCCAGAGATCGAATCTGCATCTCCTGACTAAGCAGATGGGTTCTTTACCACTGTGTCACCTAAGAAACTCAATGAAATAATGTTTCTGGGTAACCATCATCAAAGCCTGCTAACAAACAAAAAAGAGAGATAATCAGACATTATGTGCCTCCTAATGGAAGTACACCTACCCCCTAAGTTGCATTCTTGCTAAATAAAAGCTAATCTGAATTTCATCAAGCCTCTGGACAGGAGATAGAAGAACATGATAAAGGAGCACCATGGGAATGTAATTAAAGAAATCCAGACCATGGAAAACACTTCAGAACAAACAACTTGCTATCTTCAACAGATAAAGTACAGGGGGAATAAAAGAGACGGAAAAATCTATCGATGAAAAAAGATATAAGAAACATTTCAACTAACTACAACAGACCATCATGGATCCTAAAAGAAAAATCAGACAGTTGGGGGAATTTGAACATTAACTAGATATCTGGTAATATTTTTAAAATATTGTTAATTTTCAGGTGGGATAATGGTATTGTTATTTTTACCAAACAGTCCTTACTTTTTAGAGATTAAAAACTATTATTATGAATGTCCTCCAGCCAAAGATCACTGGAGACACATGTGTAGTTGAACAAAGTTAGGTTTTGAGGGAAAATGTGTACCATGGGAACAAGCAAGAGGGCATCCTAGAATAAGATTTGTGTTCGGTAACTTGGAGGAAGATTTGAGGCAGCAGGATTTACTCTGAATTGGATTCTCTCTCTCTCTCTTTTTTTAAATTTATCTAGTTTCCTGAGCAGGTATCAAACCCAGGCCCCCTGCATTGGGAGCATGGAGTCTTAGCCATTGGACCACAAGGGAAGTCCCTGAATTGGATTCTTTTAGCAAATGGAAACAACAACACAGTTGGGCATCTTAGTAATTCTTATCTGATACCCAGCGTGAGACTGATGCATGAAGCAGAGCCCCCAAAGCCAGGGCTCTGGGACAAACTAGAAGGATAGGGAGGGGAAGGAGGTGGGGGTGCGTTTCAGGATAGGGGGACACATGTATAAGCTCTCGCCAATTCATGTTGATACATGGCAAAAAACCATAACAATATTGTAATTATCCGCCAAGTAAAATAAAGTAGTTAAAAATAAAATAAATAATTCTTATCCAAAAGATAAGCAATGCAAGACAAAAACCGTGATGGATAAAGAAGCAGCTGTCAACCGTACTAGCCAGTTTAGAGGGATATTTGGCCATTTTTGTGTTTTGGACGATGTTCACGTCCTCATCTGTGTTTAGACAGGAGTCATCTGGTCTTTTTGTCTCGATCTAATATGGTCATAGTGTGGCCTTGTCTGGTACCAGGGACCAGTAAGTTCCAAGCCAGAACAAAAGAGCTCAGTGACGTCACCCATCTCTCACTGGGAGAGGCCTTTGGAGGTGTCGAGACTTCCTCACACACTGTCCAGCCTGGATGTGCAGGCAAGAAATGCCCCCCACCTCTGGGAAGTTCGCCAGGAAAAGAGGGTCTCCACCACCTCGACCCACAAAATGTGGCTTGACAACCATGGGGTGATTATCACTGGATGGTAAAAAGGACTTTCTCTTGTGTTTTGTTTTCCAGAACTCCCTTCTCCAAGTCTGCACTCAGAAACGGACACAGTCAGGAGGGGTCAGAATGTATCTCTATCGTGTTTGCAACAGAACAAATCACTAGAGATCACCTATTTTTTGTTTCGGGGTGGTAAATGCCTGCAAACCCAGGATGGAAAAGGTGAACCCGTGACTTTTAACCTAACAGTCTCAGAAGCCCATGATCTGGGTCCCTACAAATGCAAAGTCCAAGTTGCTAACTGTTCAAAATACAGTCTTCCATTCAACTTCACATTTGCCGGTAAGTAAAACGCTTGTTCGGAGAAGGCAATGGCACCCCACTCCAGTACTCTTGCCTGGAAAATCCCATGGATGGAGGAGCCTGGTAGGCTGCAGTCCGTGGGGTCGCTAAGAGTCTGACACGACTGAGCGATTTCACTTTCACTTTTCCCTTTCATGCATTGGAGAAGGAAACGACAACCCAGTGTTCTTGCCTGGAGAATCCCAGGGATGGTGGAGCCTGATGGGCTGCCGTCTATGGGGTCGCACAGAGTTGGACATGACTGAAGCGACTTAGCAACAGCAGCAGCAGCAGCAAAACGCTTGTTACTCAGGGGCCCTGTGATTTGGGGGAATTATTTCCTGTTATAGAGTGGACTCTCTGTTCTGCTGGTTAACACTCTCTCAAGATCCTAGCATATGTGTTACTGAGATGTTGTTTAAGAAACAAGATCACTTGTTTCTTAATAATTCCATTTCACTTTCTCTCCCAAAGACGTTTAGCCATTTCAGATGATAATAGGCTGATGGCCTAAGACTAAAAGTCTTACATCAACAATTGAGAAAGTTGTTGAAATCCTTTCTAAATGCTTTTCTCTGGATTCTTGTCATATAGGCATACACACAAAAAAAGACTTTTTCTCTGAAGATTCAAGTAAGAAGTCTTAGAATCAGTGTTGGACCCTGTGGCAAGGGCCTTCAGAGCCTCAGACTTTCCCCAGCTCCTTCTCTTTATGACAGCCTTTGGCCAGCACTCTTTCTGCCCAGCCACCTCTTTCCCTGCCCTTCCCTGACACTACCCATAGCTTGTGGGATCTCAGTTCCCTGACCAGGGCTTGAACCCGGGACACAGCAGTAAAAGCCCAGGATCCTACCTGCTAGGCCCCCAGGGAACTCTCCAACCACATTTTATCACTTTTACATTTTTCTCTCCCATCTGCCCACCCCAAGCCTCTCACAGCCTAGCATTAATGGCCTCATCCATGACAGTGACCTTGATATTGGACTACTGGGAGAGGGAGAGAGGGTTTTCAAGTAATATGTGTACCTGGAGTCTTCCAAACAGAGGACCCCTGGCTTACTGATCGAGTATTTGGGTGATTCTCTGGGTCTGTGCTCTCCAGCACGGTAGCCACTAGCCGCATGTTTGGTAGTTAACTTTCAATTCAAGTTAGTTAAAATTAGGTGAAATTTTAAAAATGCAGTTCCTCCATCTCGTTAGTCAC
The DNA here is from genome assembly GCF_000754665.1 of Bison bison bison. NCBI lineage: Eukaryota > Metazoa > Chordata > Mammalia > Artiodactyla > Bovidae > Bison > Bison bison. The sequence goes on along the minus strand of NW_011494943.1, from coordinate 14,507,214 downwards.
ACTTCAAGCGCCCAGAAGCCATGAGTGTGGGGTGGCTGTTCTATTAGACAACATAGACACAGAACATATCCATCATCACAGAAAGTTCTATTGGGTGTCTCTACTCTAGGTCAACGGTTCTTAGCGTTTTAGGGTATAGCCATTTTAACAATGTAGTGATAGTGATGGATACCTTCCCCGAGATGTTTTCATGAGACTACCAAAGCAAACATCTGCACAAGACTATAAGGGATGCCATGGACTCTGGATTAGAGCCATCTCAGGGACCTCCCTGGCAGTACAGTGGTTAAGACTACAGGCCTTCAGTGCAGGGGGCACAGGTTCATTCTCTGGTCAGGGAACTAAAAGCCCACATGCTATGTGGCTCAGCCAGAATTCTTTTTATTTAAATAAAAAAAAAGAAAGAACCAACCATCTTAAGACAAATTTGAACACAAACTCAATTGAAGCCATAACTGTAAAAGAAATGTAAAAAGATAATCATGTAAACAAGGTCTAGGATGTGGCGCATAATGTGAGGGCAGTGTCCTCGCTGATAATATTCTCTGGTGGTCAGATTCCTGATGGACTGGGCAGCCTGGATTTGCAGAAAAAGCAACGCAAGGGGCATCAGGGAACCCATGTATACCCCGAGCTTCCTGTGCAAGGCTGAAGCCTTAAATCAATGGTTAAAAAAAACCCAGTCCTCATTTCCTGAGCATCTGTCCCACAGACAGGTGTACAGTCTTTCCACATCCTGTCTTCAAAGTAAATGCACTAGTTTCCTGCAATGTGTTTCCAGCAGTGATTACACTGCCTGATAGAATTTTTTTATAGGTTATAAACCTGTATCATCTTCATTTAGGTCAGACTAGGAAAGTTATGACCAACCTAGATAGCATATTCAAAAGCAGAGATATTACTTTACCAACAAAGGTCTGTCTAGTCAAGGCTATGGTTTTTCCAGTGGTCATTTATGGATGTGAGAGTTGGACTGTGAAGAAAGCTGAGCGCCAAAGAA
>NW_011494943.1:14502477-14506114 GCF_000754665.1 Bison bison bison | reverse complement strand
ATGTGAGAGTTGGACTGTGAAGAAAGCTGAGCGCCAAAGAATTGATGCTTTTGAACTGTGGTGTTGGAGAAGACTCTTGAGAGTCCCTTGGACTGCAAGGAGATCCAACCAGTCCATTCTAAAGGAGTGTTCATTTGTAGGACTGATGCTGAGGCTGAAATTCCAATACTTTGGCCACCTCATGCAAAGAGTTGACTCATTGGAAAAGACCCTGATGCTGGGAGGGATTGGGGGCAGGAGGAGAAGGGGACGACAGAGGATGAGATGGCTGGATGGCATCGCCGACTCGATGGACATGAGTTTGGGTGAACTTTGGAAGTTGGTGGTGGACAGGGAGGCCTGGCATGCTGCGATTCATGGGGTTGCAGAAAGTTGGACACAACTGAGTGACTGAACTGAACTGAACTGAACATCTATTGAGTGCCTACCCCATGTGAATAACTGTCTTGCATGCTGCCAGAGTTTCGATGACACCTAAATCATGGTCTTGTTGCCAACTCAGTAAGGGATATGAGCCATGAACACAGATTCATTCATCTTTGATCCACTCATTGAATATTTAATGATATCCCCAATGTGCCAAGCCCTGGATATACATTAGTTCCTGCCTTGGTGGAGCTTATAGTCTAATTGAGGAGGCATGAAACCCAAGTACCCAGTCAAATAAATTCATAATCACAAACTGTGTTGACGGTTATAAAGAAAAAGAAACTGGCACAGTGATGGAGAAAAGTTGGGGAGTGGGTGGTGAATGGGGAGTGACTTTCTTAAATAGGGTAGTTGTGTGCATGCTAAGTCAATTCAGTCGTGTCCAACTCGACTATCAACTGTAGCCCACCAGGCTCCTCTGTCCATGGGGATTCTCCAGGCAAGAATAGTGGAGTGGATTGCCATGTCCTCCTCCAGGGGAATCTTCCTGACCCAGGGATCAAACCTACATCTCTTAACGTCTCCTGCATTGGCAGACGGGTTCTGTTTTTTGGCTGCCCAGGAGTCTTAGTTGTGGCATATGGAGATCTAGTTCCTTGACCAGGGATTGGACCCCTAGAGTCTTAGCCTCTGGATCACTAGGGAAGTCCCAGCAGATGGGTTCTTTACCCCTAGCGCCACCTCGGAAGCCCAGATAAGATAATTATGGAAGGACTTTCTAAGGGGATGGCATTTCAGGGGACCCCTGAAGGATGAGCAATGATTTGCTACAGTGAGAGAAAGAAGGCTCTAGTCAAGGGATAATACCCTGTGCTGGGGGCTCCACCTTGAGGAAGAACTTGGCTGTTGGGAAGGGTGTAATATGCCACTGGTATGGCTGGAGGTCAGATGAAGGGACGGTGAGCTCAGGTGAGACTGGAAAGGGGAGGGGAGAGCCAAGGCAGGCCTATGACCCCATTTATCATCTTTGAACTTAATTCTTCCTGGGTGGGGCAGGGCAAGGGTAGAGGTTGGGGACTGGCTGGGAGGCTTCTGCAGTCATCCAGGAGATAAACAGTGGGGAGATGGAGAGGAGTGGATGGGGTCAGAACAGACTTTGGAGGGAGAAACAACAGGACTTGCTGAGTGATTAGGTTTGGAATCATAGGTACTAAAGGTGAGGAAGGAGTCAAGAATGACCCTCAGGTGTCTACTGTGATCAGCTGATGGACAAGGAGTGGTGTCGTTTACTGAAAGGGGCAAAAATAGAAGTTGTTCAATGGGTATAAAACTTTGGTTAGAGTTAACAATGCTGTACTATGCACTTAAAACTTTGTTAAGAAGGTAGATCTCTACAAATGACCCAGTTTCATTCATTTTTATGACTGAGCAATATCCCATTGTATATATGTACCACATCTTCTTCATCCATTCATCTGTCATTAGACCTATCAGCTGCTTCCACATCCTGGCTATTGTAAATAGTACTACAATGAACATGGGGGTACACGTGTCTTTTTGAATTATGGTTTTCTCCAGATATGTCCAGTAGTGGGATTGCTGGGTCATATGGTAATTCTATTCCTAGTTTTTTGAGCAAACTCCATACTGTTCTCCATAGTGGCTGTATTAATTTACATTCCCACCAACAGCACAAGAGGGTTCCCTTTTCTCCACACCCTCTCCAGCATTTATCATTTGTAGTTCAATTCAGTTCAGTCACTCAGTCATGTCCGACTCTTTGCGACCCCATGAATCGCAGCACGCCAGGCCTCCCTGTCCATCACCAACTCCCAGAGTTCACCCAGACTCACGTCCATCGAGTCAGTGATGCCATCCAGCCATCTCATCCTCTGTTGTCCCCGTAGACTTTTTAAAAAAAATACTTATTTATGTATTTGGCTGCATCGGGTCTTAGTTGCAGCACGTGGGATTCTTGTTGCATCATGCAGGATCCTTCATTGTGGCGCACAGATTCCAGAGCGCTGGGGTTCAGTAGTTGGGCTCCTGGGCTTAGTGGCCTGGTGGCACATGGAATCTTAGTTCTTCAACCAGGGATTGAATCCATGTCCCCTGCTTTGCAAGGTAGATTCTTAACCACTGGATCAGCAGGGAAGTCCCTATAGTTTGTAGAGTTTTTGATAATGGCCATTCTGACCGATGTCAGACATGGATGGACCTAGAGTCTGTCATACAGAGTAAAGTCAGAAAGAGGAAAAAAAAAAATCATGTATTACTGCATATGTGTGGAATCTAGAAAATGGTACAAATGAACCTATTTGCAGGGCAGGAGTAGAGACTGAGACACAGGGAACAGATGTGTGAATATGGCAGGGGTGGGATGAACTGGGATATTGGGACTGATGGTATGTGCTCTGCCACGTGTGAAACAGATAGCTAGTGGGAACCTGCTTTATAGCGCAGGGAGCTCAGCTCAGTGCTCACCCTAGAGGGGTGGGATGGGGGTGTGTTAGAAGGGAGGTCCAAGAGGGAGGGGCTGTATGTATACATATAGCTGAGTCACTTCATTGTACAGCAGAAAATAACACCTTGTAAAGCAACTATCAGATCAGATCAGTCGCTCAGTCGTGTGCGACTCTTTGCGACCCCATGAATTGCAGCACGCCAGGCCTCCCTGTCCATCACCAACTCCCGGAGTTCACTCAGACTCACGTCCATCAAGTCAGTGATGCCATCCAGCCATCTCATCCTCTGGCGTCCCCTTCTCCTCCTGCCCCCAATCCCTCCCACCATCAGAGTCTTTTCCAAAGAGTCAACTCTTTGCATGAGGTGGCCAAAGTACTGGAGTTTTAGCTTTAGCATCATTCCTTCCAAAGAAATCCCAGGGCTGATCTCCTTCAGAATGGACTGGTTGGATCTCCTTGCAGTCCAAGGGACTCTCAAGAGTCTTCTCCAACACCACAGTTCAAAAGCATCAATTCTTCGGCGCTTAGCCTTCTTCACAGTCCAACTCTCACATCCATACATGACCACAGGAAAAACCATAGCCTTGACTAGACGAACCTTTGTTGGCAAAGTAATGCCTCTGCTTTTGAATATGCTATCTAGCTTGGTCATAACTTTCCTTCCAAGGAGTAAGCGTCTTTTAATTTCATGGCTGCAGTCACCATCTGTAGTGATTTTGGAGCCCAGAAAAATAAAGTGTGACACTGTTTCCACTGTTTCCCCATCTATTTCCCATGAAGTGGTGGGACCAGATGCCATGATC
>NW_011494943.1:14488570-14501911 GCF_000754665.1 Bison bison bison | reverse complement strand
AATTCCATCACCTCCACTAGCTTTGTTCGTAGTGATGCTTTCTAAGGCCCACTTGACTTCACATTCCAGGATGTCTGGCTCTAGGTCAGTGATCACACCATCGTGATTATCTGGGTCATGAAGATCTTTTTTGTACAGTTCTTCTGTGTATTCTTGCCATCTCTTCTTAATATCTTCTGCTTCTGTTAGGTCCATACCATTTCTGTCCTTTATCGAGCTCATCTTCGCATGAAATGTTCCTTTGGTATCTGATTTTCTTGAAACGATACCTAGTCTTTCCTATTCTGTTGTTTTCCTGTATTTCTTTGCATTGATCACTGAAGAAGGCTTTCTTATCTCTTCTTGCTATTCTTTGGAACTCTGCATTCAGATGTTTATATCTTTCCTTTTCTCCTTTGCTTTTTGCTTCTCTTCTTTTCACAGCTATTTGTAAGGCCTCCCCAGATAGCCATTTTGCTTTTTTGCATTTCTTTTCTATGGGAATGGTCTACACATGGACATCACCAGATGGTCAACACCAAAATCAGATTGATTATATTCTTTGCAGCCAAAGATGGAGAAGCTCTATACAGGCAGCAAAAACAAGACTAGGAGCTGACTGTGGCTCAGACCATGAACTCCTTATTGCCAAATTCAGACTTAAATTGAAGAAAGTAGGGAAAACCACTAGACTATTCAGGTATCACCTAAATCAAATCCCTTATGATTATACAGTGGAAGTGAGAAATAGATTTAAGGGCCTAGATCTGATAGAGTGCCTGATGAACTATGGAATGAGGTTCATGACATTGTACAGGAGACAGGGATCAAGACCATTCCCATAGAAAAGCAACTATACTCCAATTTAAAAAAAAAAAAAAAAAAGAATCTACTGTATAGCACAAGGAACCCTACTCAATACTCTGTAATGAACTATATGGCAAGTGAGAGAGTGGATGTATGTATACATTTAACTGATTCAATTTGCTGTACAGCAGAAACTAACACAACATTGTAAATCAACTGTGAGCCAATAAAAAATAATTAAAAAAAAAAGAAGGTAGACCTCATGTTAACTGTTCTAGGCACAAAAGAACCAAATGAATGACTGAATGAATAAAAACATTTTTAAAAAGAATATAATTTTAATAATGTTTATCTACCTACCGATTGATTCATTAACTAGCAGATTAACTGGAGTTCAGTTTCAAAAGGTTATGTTTGAGGTAGCCAGGAGACATTCAAGTGGATCACAAAATAAGTGGCAGAAAAAGTAGTATGAGGATGGGATCAAGTGCTGCAGGAGACAGAAGAGGGACAACTTTCACCTGGAGGGTTTAGGAAAAGTTTTATGGGGAAGGTGGCATCTGAATGAGCCTTAAAGGACTCCTTTAATTTAAAAAACAACTGATTTATGGAAGAGTTACAACTCCCTTCCCTTGATCACAGTGATGCTGTGATGCCCTTTACCAGTCCTTTTACAAACTCTGAGGGAAGTTTACATCTTTCCACTAAATTTAGATATCCACCCTTATTCTGGTTTGAATCATCTTATCTCAGAGAGAAGTCCATGCTCTCTGCTTCATCATGAATACATCAATTCCTGAAAATTGCAGGAAGTAGATTTCAGTTTTTCGTAGGAAGAACAGTCTATTGATGCTATTCCCAAACAAAGTTGCTCTTTGAGGCTCCCATCCCTGGGTACCACTCTGTCAAGGATGCTGCCACCGGGATTCCTGCTCAGGTGAGGGAAGGATGGAGCAAGAAGACTCTAATTTGTTAGCTTCTTTCCTTTGACTTAAACAATGAAACACGTTTCATTGTTTCTGCACCCAGTTATTAAAATGGCACAGTACTGTCAAAAACAAAAGTATCTGCTTGGGAGCTGGCCCTGGCTCTGCCATTTATTAGGTATGTGGTCTCTGAGTTTCAATGGTCTCATCTGTGGAGTGGGCATAATGCTGTCCACCTTGTGTGCTGTTGTGGAGTGAACCAAGATAACAGGTGTAGTGACCCCAACACATGAAGGGTACTCAGCGATTATCTTTCTTTCCCTATAATCCTGTTTCATTAAAGAACTATATAACAAATTACAGAGCTGGATTCTCCCATGAAGTATGGTATGATCTGACAGAGCCCACCAGACTCACTCGTTTCTGGTCAAGAATTTCCCTTAACTCTATCTATCAGGGTTACTTCCTGTTTTGGGGAGGAACTGAAAGATAATTGTACAGCTGAATTCTATAAACGACAGTACTGTGAGAAAAGATGATATTTTTAGACTTTCTTGATTAAAAAAAAGACACTTATCTTACAACGATTGGGACTAAAAGCACCTCTCAGCTACATACTTGGAGCTGGATCTTTGACAAAATTATACCATCAACCACAAACAAATGGTGAATTCTGATAAAAGGCAAGTTTGCACTCCAGCTCCTCAAAGCAGAGAGATGCTCTCCACTCTCTGGCTTTCTCAGAGCCTGGTTCATGCCAGGATACATGGGGTTAACCACATACCTATTGATCTTTCCCCATGGAGCTTCTTGCGAGCAGCTTGACTTCACAAGAGCAGTGTTGTCCATCTTCGGGTGAACAGCCGGGAATAGAGTAGGGCTTCCATCCATGTTTGTGGACTGAGTGAGGGAACCAATCTGCTCAGCCATTTAACGTGCACTTTCATTTTTCTAGACCCAGTGACTGCACCGGTGCTGAACATTAGCGTCATTCAAACAAAAACAGACCGATATATAACGCTACGCTGCATCTCATTCAACGGCTCTCTGCCTATCAATTATATTTTTTTTGAAAAAAACATCACCATATCACCAGTTATTTCCAAGGATGTAAGGAAGCCTGCTGAATTTAACATAACCGAGAGTAACACTGCGGAAGTGAAAGAGTACAGGTGTAAAGCTAAAAACAGATTGCCTGACCATGCAAAATACAGTAAACCTGTCACCATACCCTCAACAGGTAAGGGCTACCTGAATTCGTTCAACAGGGTCTAGATTTACTTCCAGAAACTGCAGCCTGTCCTCTGCCCACCATTTCCCACTTCGCCCACCTGCTTCTAAGTACTTTTTCTTCTGTAGGGTCCATTCGCTCTGATGGGGCTGCTTTCTGCCATAAAGGAACCATAGAAAAACCTAGAGTGGGGCAGGAAGGGACCTTGTTGTAAGACTTCCTGAACTGACTCTGTTTCCTGCTCAGGTTCTTAGCAATCACATTAGAATTTGTAACTCTTTGTTTTCACTTTCTTTTTTTAAGCACTGTTTTTATATATTCATTTATTTTGACCATGCTGGGTCTTCATTGCTGCGCATGGGCTTTTTCTAGTTGCAGCAAGTGGGGGCTACTCTTCGTTGCAGTGCCCGAGCTTCTCAGTGCAGTGACTTCTCTTGTTTGTGGAGCACAGGCTCTCTAGGCACATGGGCTTCAGTGGCTGCAGCACAAAGGCTCAGTAGTTGTGGTGAACTGGGCTTAGTTGCCCCATGGCATGTGGAATCCTCCCGGACCAGGGATCGAACATGTGTACCATGCATTAGCAGGCGGATTCTTACCCACTCCACCACCAGGGAAGTCCTGCATCTCTTGAAGCTGGTGGGGTCTCTTGATTTTCTTGTGCTTTTTAAAATCATTTAAATAAAAACTCACTTCTAACACAGGTACCTTCCTCCTTGGCTGTTGAATGCCCTACTGCTAATGCTTGGTGAATCTAGATTTCTCTACTGGGGGCAAGAGCAGCTCCTGTCCCAGTCTTGTGTTTCGGAAGGCGCTATCTGGATTCTTCTAAGCCATACACTTTCCAATAAGCTTCCCATAAGCCATAGGGATGCCTGCCTGGACCTTGTATCTCTACTTTTCTGTACCTCACTCTAGGTTCCTAGACCTGCATTCCCTACCCCATCAGATCAGAACCCACCTCCCAGGGCCTGCACAAGTCTCTTTCCCAGCTCGTCCTCCCAAGGGTAGACCACCGTGAGGATGTGAGCACTCCTGGACTCAAGCCAAGGGAGCTGTTTGTGGGGGCTGAGGGACAACACTTGGCCACGCAGGCAGGTTCCTTAGGGCGCAGATCAGAGCCTGGGTGGGAAGGGGCCAGGCCAGAGCTAGAGCCGGCTCTCTTTACACTGTCATGTTCCAGCGCAGAACTCAGAGTCTGAGAATTCCAGATTTAAACCTTTCCTTAGGGACTTCCCTGGCCATCTAGTGGTTAAGACTGCATTTCCAATGCAGGTGGCATGGGTTTGATCCCTGGTCAGGGAACTGGGACCCCTCATGGTGCATGGCCACAACATTTAAAAAATAAAAACCTGGCCTGATGAAGGGACACTGGTCAAGGCGGGAGGAGAAAAAAAAAATTAGGTTAGCAAGGGTAATAGGCATCAGATCAGATCAGATCAGTCGCTGAGTCGTGTCCGACTCTTTGCGACCCCATGAATCGCGCATACGAGGGCATTAAACACCTCATCCTCAGAAGATCAGAGCCCACATCTGGGTGTTCAGTAAGTTCTAACAGTCAGGCAGCCTGTTGGAGTCAGGCCCCAGAGTCAGCCTTTGGCTTACAAATCACCGCCTTCCATTCACTAGCTGTGTGACCTTAGAAAAGTCACATACTCTTATTTAATTGCAAAATGGGAACTTTACTTGAGTCTTATTCTACTTAATTGTAAAATGGGAATAATACCAATGAGATACCTAAGGCAATGCACGAAAAGTGCTTAACACAAAGTCTGCATATAGTCAATAATAAGTGACAGCTGTTGGGTAACATAGATCATACCGACATGACTAAAGACTTTGCCTGACAAATGGCCAGGCTGTTCTCAGACTTATGACCCTAATGATGTAGACAACAATCTGTCTGTTAAATGCTGTACTGCTTTTTTTTCTTTGCAAATAACCCTTGGTGGAAGGTGGACTTGGTCTGACTTTTAGAACTTCATTGACAACTTAATTCTCAGGTGGTGAGGGTGTCCACATAGGGCAGGGACCCAGGTTTCATGGGTAACTTGGGAGACAGTCATGATCGACCTTTCCAGAACATTCCACAATTCAGTATCATTGGAAAAGCAGGTTGTGCAGTGACCAGTGAATGCTGTCTTCTTCTTCTTCCAGGAGGAGACTGCGGTCCATTCTGCCTGCAGCTCCTGCTTCCGGGGTTATTACTGGTGCTGATAATAATCATCCTAGTTCTGGCATTTTGGATGCTACGAAAGTACAAAGCAAGTAAGTTCCTTAGGAGCTTTGCCATTGTTTTCCCTGGTGGCTTAGACAGTTAAGAATCTGCCTGCAAGGCAGGAGATCCGGGTTCAATCCCTGGGTGGGGAAGATCCCCTGAAGAGGGGAATGGCTACTCACTCCAGTATGCTAACCTGGAGAATCCATGGACAGAGGAGCCGGACAGGCTATGGTCCTTGGGGTCGCAAAGAGTCGGACACCATTGAGCGACTAACACTTTCACTTTCCCTGGATTTTGGAGACAGACAGAAGGGGAGAGGGTAAGGAGGAAGGGAAAGGAGAATCAGAAATGGGATATGAAGAAAATGAAAAGAGAAGGAAAAGATGCAAAACAAGAAGATAATGAAGGACTTCCTGAACTGTTCACATTTAGCACAGTTCTCTTTTCTCTGGTGAAGCCTTCCCTATTTAGATTGCTTGGGGGCGTGTGACCTGTGCAGTCACATGGGGCCCCGTGCTAAGAAGACATTTTAATGCTCTGCTGTCATTGTCTTAAAATTTGTCATACCTTTTTACCTTTTTAAAAATTTTTTAAAAATTGTTTTTCAAAATTGTGGTAAAATATGCATAACAACAGAATTTACCATTTTGGCCATTGTTAAGTATACAGTTTGGTGGCATTAAGTACATTCACATTCCTGGGCTACCATCACCAGCCACCCACTTTTTCACTATGCAAATATGACACTCTGTACCTGTCAAATGGTGTAAGTCCCTATTAACTTCTCTCTCCTCCCAGCCCCTGGCAAACACCATTCTGATTCCTGTCTATTCTGACTAATAGTCTAATCTGACTATTTTGGAAATCTCATGTAAATGGAATCATACCCTATTTATCCTTTTGTAGGTGGCTTCTTTCATTTAGCACAATGTCCTCAAGGTTCATCCATGTTGTATACATGTCAGAATTTCCTTCATTTTGGGGGACTTCCCTGGTGGTCCAAGGGTTAGGACTCTGCATTTCCACTGCAGGGGACACGGCTTCAATCTGTGGCTGGGGGACTAAATCCCCCAAGCCTTGCGGTGCAAAAGATTTTTTTCTCCTTCATTTCAAAAGCTGAATAATCAGTTATATATATGTGTGTATATATATATAATATAATATATATATTATACACACACATGTATACATACATAACACATACTTTGTTTATCCATTCATTCATCCATCAATGAACTCTTTCTTCAGAAAAAATTCCTAGAAGTGGAATTGCTGGATCGCTTTTTTTTTTTGAGACTCCTCCATACAGTTTTCCATAGTGGCTGCATCAATTTACATTCCCACCAACAGTGCATGACTTTCCTTTAAGTTGCATCCTTGTCAACACTTGTTACTTGTTACCTTTTTGATGGTAGCTATTCTGAGATGTGTGAGGTGGTATCACTTTGTAGTTTCAACTTGCATTTCCCTAATGATGAGTGATTTTGAACATCTTTCCATGTGCCTGCTGGAGATTTGTATGTGCTCTTTAGAAAATGCCTATACAATTCCTCTGCCTGTTTTTAAATTGGGTTGTTTGGTTTTTTGATGTTGAGCTGTATGAGTTCTTTGTACATTTTGGATATTAACTCCTTATCAGACATATCATTTGCAATATCTTCTTTCATTCTGTAGGCTGCCTTTTTGCTTTGTTGATAATTTCCTTCGCTGTGCAAGCTTAATGTAGTCCCATTTGTTTATTTTTGCTTTTACTTCTCTTGCCTGAGGAGACAGAGCCAAAAAAAATATTGCTAAGACCAGTGTCAAAGAGCATACTACCTATGTTTCCTTTTATGTGTTTTATGGTTTCTGATCTCACATTTAGGTTCTTAATCCACTTTATTTTTGTAGATGGTGTGAGAAAGTAGTGCAGTTTGATTCTTTCACATATAGCTGTCCAGTTTTCCCAATACCATCTATTGAAAAGACTATCTTTTCCTGACTGTATATTCTGACCTCCCTTGTAAATTAATTGACCGTGTAAGTAGGGGTTCATCTCTGGGCTCTCTAGTCTGTTTCACTGACCTGTGTGTCTGTTTCTGTGCCAGTCCCATACTGTTTTGATTGCTGTACCTTCGTAGTACAGTTTGAAATTAGAGAATATGATACCTCCAGCTTTGTTTTTTCTCAGGATAGGTTGTTTTGTGTTTCCAAACAAATTTTAGAATTATTTGCCTAAGTCTGTGAAAAAATCCCATTGTTAACTTGACAGGGATTTCATTAAACCTGTAGATTGCCTTGGGGAGTACAGCCATTTGCAATATTAATTCTTCCAATCTGTAAGAATGGTATATCTTTCCATTTGTTTGTGCTGTCTTCAATTTCCTTCACCAGTGTCTTATGGTTTCCCAAGTACAGGTCTGTTACCTTCTTGGTTATATTATTCCTCGGTATTTTATTCTTTTTGGTACAGATAGGATTGCTTTCTTAATTTCTCTTTCAGATAGTTCATTGTTGGTGTATAGAAAAGCAACTGATCTCTGTATATTATTAATAATTCCATATACTGTGACTTTAGCTGAATTCATTTATTTGTTTCAATAGCTCTAGTTCTTTGGTGGTGTCTTTAGGATTTTCTCTATATAGTATCATGTCATCTGCAGTGACAGTTTTACTTTTTTCTTTCCAATTTTGATTCCTTTTTTTCTTGTCTGATTACTGTGGCTCAGACTCCCAATACTATTGTGAATAAAAGTGGCAAGAGTGAGCATTCTTGTCTTCTTCCTTATCTTAGAGGAAATGCTTTCAGCTTTTCATCACTGAGTATAATGTTAGCCATGGGCTTGTTATATATGGTCTTTATTATGTTGAGGTATGTTCCCTCTGTACTCACTTTGTTTAGTTTTTATCATAAATAGATATTGAATTTTGTCAAAAGCTTTTTCTGCATCTATTTAAATAATCATATGGCTTTTATTCAATTTGTTAATGTGGTGTATCACACTGATTGATTTGTGGATATTGAAATGTCCTTGTATCTCTGGGACAAATCTCAACTGATCATGGGGTATAATTCTTTCAATGTATTATTGAATTTGGTTTGCTACTATGTTGTTGAGGATTTTTGCATCTACATTCATCAGTGATATTGGCCTGTAGTTTTCTTTTTTTCTGGTGTCTTTGTCTGTCTTTTGTCATTTGGGTTTTTGTTGTTGTTCGTATTGGCTGCATCAGGTCTTAGGTGTGACACTTTGGATCTTTTTTTTTTTTTTTTTAGTTGCATCATGTGGGATCTTAGTGGCACCACGAAGGATCTAGTTCCCTGACTAAAGATTAAACCCAGACTCCCTGCATTATGAGCTCAGAGTCTTAGCCACTGGACCACCAGAGAAGTCCCTGTCTTTGGCTTTGATAGCAGGGTGATACTGGCCTTGTAGAATGAGTTTGGAAGGGTTCCTTCCTCTTCAATGTTTTATAGAGTTCACTTGTGAAGCCATCTGGCCCAGGATTTTTGTTTGTTGGGAGTCTTTTGATGATTGCTTCCATTTCATATTGAATGGTAATTGGTCTGTTCATATCTTCTATTTCTTTCTGATTTAGCCTGAGGAGGCTGTATATTTTAGGAATTCATCCATTTATTCTAGGTTGTCTGTTTTATTGGTGTACAACTGTTTATCTTAATCTCTTACGACTCTGTATTTCTATGGTTATCAGCTGTAACTTCTTTCATTTTTTTTTTAAATTTCTTGGACAAAATAATATGGAATTTACTTCCATGGAGAATTCTCACTGAAGTCCTATAAAAACATTCCTTTTTTTTTTTTAACTGAAGGATAATTGCTTTACAATGTTGTGTTGGTTTCTGTCATACAACAATGCAAATCAGTCATAACTATATGTACATCCCTCCTTCTGGAGCCTCCCGCCCATCCCCCACTTCTTTCATTTTTGATTTTATTTATTTGAGCCCTCTTTTTTCTTGATGAGTCTAGCTAAAGGTTTATCAATTTTATTTGGCTTTTCATAGAACCAGCTCTTCATCAATCTTTTCTACTGTTTTATTTTAGTTGTTAGTTCACTTATTCCTGCTCTAATCTTTATTATTTCTTTCCTTCTAACTTTTCTTCTTTCCTTTGGGTGTAAAGCTGGGTTGTTTATGATTTTTCCTGTTTCCTGAGATAGACTTGTATTATAATAAACTTCCCTCTTAGAGCTGCTTTTGCTTGGTCCCTAAGATTTTGGATGGTTGTTCTTCCATTTTCATTCATCTTTGGGTATGTTTTTATTTCCTCTTTAATTTCTTCAGGGACTCATTGTTTGTTTAGTAGTATGTAGTTTATCCTCCATGTGTTTGTGGGTTGTTTTTTTTTTTTTTTGATAGTTTTTTTTCTTGTAGTTGATTTCTGGTCTCATATGTTGTGGTCAGAAAAGATGGCTGATATGACTTCAATCCTCTTAAATTTACTGCATCTCATGCATTTTTAAAACTAGTCTCTTCCTACAAAAATCCGAGGATCTTACAAAAGTGGAATTAATATTCTTGAGTACTCGCCAGGGCTAAATGGAACTCAGTTGGGTAATTTAGTATCTCTTGCAGATATTAAGAAGCTTTTTACAGGCTATTCTTTACAGTGAAGGAAAGAAAAGATATCTCTGGCCATCTCAGGCACAATCTAAGAGGCCAAGGGTGTTGTTTGCAGATCTGAGAACAAATCAGAAGGGCTCCTGGCCTGAAGCAGCAGATGCTACGGTCTCCTAGCTGAGCCCACGATTTCCCTTTAATAGACAACACTTCAGGCCATCCGAGAAGGTCATTCTTCCAGAACTTTGGGGAATTCTGCTCCGTGGAGGAGCAGGAAAAAAAAAATTGTGGCTGAATTGGTTTATTTTAATGATTTTGCACCAACTTACGTAGGAAAAGCTATGAAAGATAGTGCACCCAGAGTCTGCAGAAATATACCCATGGAAGCTGGAATATACGCAAATGTCTGTGAAAATCAAGCAGGTAAGAGAATTTTGTTTGAGATTTTGGTTGGTTTGGGGTTTTTGTCTTCTACATTTTTTTTAAGGTCATACACAAATGGGTAAAATACTGAAGAAGCTGAGTATAGCGTCTCCCTTCCGCCCCAACACTCAATCCCACTTTCCACTTTAAAGTCCTTCCACAGATATTTTATGTGTGTTTTATAAACATCTAAATAAATGGTAGTAATGGTAGCATGTCATAGATATGCCATTCTACACCTGATTTTTTCAGTTAGCAACATATCTTGGAGATTTTTTTTTTTTAATATCAGTTCAGAATGATCCACACTGTGTTCCAATCACTTTTATGATCATCTCTTAAAGTTGGCATCGTTTACTGCTTTATGGTAAATAGACCCAGCACCTTGGCCAACAGTGAGAACAACCCCAGCCAATGTGGATGCTGACTGAGGACCAGCCATGTTCCAGGCACAGCGCTAAGCGACTTCTCTGCTCTGTCTGGTGCAAACACCACTAACTCCCAAATTATATCACCCCCATTTTACAGATGAGAAACCCGTGCCAGGCTTAGAACCAAAGCAATGTGTTTCCAGTGCCCAAGATGGTAAGTACTCTGCAAAGTCCAGAAGCGACATGCCATTGCAAGGGTAGCCACTGCCCTCAGGAGATCAGAGATTTGGACCACAGACCCAGTAATTCTGTTTCTTGTCTTTTACCCAGGGGCTAAATACTCCCAGGAGATACATTATGCTGACCCCGTGTTCCAGCAAGTGGCACCAAGAGATCAGGGTGAGCCACAGTTTGGGATAGGAGACGCTGTTGAAATGGGCAGTGGTTTCTGTGAGGCCATCATTAGCTTTAGGAACCCAAGGATGGGATGAACAGGGGCGACATCCACGCTCTAGGACACCAATAGCAGCCAGCACCACAGCGCCTAATACATTTCATCAGGACGTGGGTGGATGGGGAGGAGGAAAGGATGTGGTAGGGAGTGTATCACATTAAAAAAATCCAGAGAGAACAAGGCAAGTGCACTTCTAAAATGCTTTCAAGAATAAATCACATAATGTAGTCCAGGAAAAAAAGACAGTTCATACTTGGTTTTATCAGGACCCCCAGCTACCAAAATAGAATTTTAAAAGAGCTTCTATAGATACATATCCAAGATTGAAGGCAAAAGGAGAAGAGGGCGGCAAAGGATGAGATGGTTAGATAGCATCACCGACTCAATGGACACAAGCTTGAGGAAACTCTGGGAGATGGTGAGGGACATGGAAGCCTGGCATGCTGCAGTCCACTGGGTTGCAAAGAATCAGACATGACTTAGCAACTGAACACCAATGACAACATCCTAAGTTTACTGAATTATTTTCTCTTCTATATTACAGAAAACAGTAATAATTCTAAAGATGGATACGTCTATTCTGAACTTGTCCTCTGAGATTTAAAGATGTAGGCTACATCTCAGGGTAAGATGCTTTTTATAAAGCTGATTTCCATAAAGAAAAAGCAAACTTGATTGATACTTTAAAAGGTTTCACCTGGTTACCCAAAGTGACTCGCTGTTTTTCATGCTTAAACACTATTCCTTTGGCTTTTTCAGGTACATACAATCCTGTCATCAGACAAGAGTTTTGTTAGGTGGGATCCTAAGTTTTTACATGCTTTTGCCATTTTTTGGCAAGGACCATTTCCCCCATTTCCACACCACTGAATAAAGAATAATTTTTTGACCACTGTGTTCTTCATAAGTGCATCCTGGAAGCTTACAACAATCATCTCCCCATCCCCATGCCCACTGAAGTTTCAGAAGCAAACACACAAAGCAAAAACCATGCCTGAATTCCAAAACAAAGCCTGGTGGCCTTGAAAAGGTGTCTGAAGAAAACAGCACCTGCAGTCACCTCTGGAGAAAGGCAAGATCACTCAACGAGTACACATTTATTACTCACTGCCACTAACATTTGCTCTTAGCTTCCGGAAGCCTGCAAATTCATTTGTATTGATTTCCATGGACTTTCTCAGTCCTCAAGATTCAGCTCATGTCAGAAGCGTGCCTTTATGTGCTGCATTTTTCTGGTCAGCTGTCTGTCAAGAGGACAGCCCAGAGTTGAGTTGGGGAAGAACAGAGAAATGGATTGGCTTCCCAGGATTACTGTAACAGATTACTACAAACTGCTGACTTAAAACAACAGACATGTATTTTCTCATAGGGCTTCCCTGATAGCTCAGTTGCTAAAGAATCCACCTGCAATGCAGGAGACCTGGTTTGATTCCTGGATCGGGAAGATCCGCTGGAGAAGGAATAGGCTACCCACCCCAGTATTGGTGGGAGTGACTTAGCACACACACAGTGGATTCAGGAACTATCCAGATGATCCAGGTTGATCTTATCTGGAGATTCTTATAATTACACCTTCAGAGACCCTTTTCTCAAGGTGATATTCACAGGTTCCAAGCGTTAGAACTTATGGGGGAGCCACCATTCAGTCCACTTGAGGGGCAAAAATATTTCTGGTTTGAATCTCTCATCCCAGGAGTTATAAGTAAAGTCCAATAAAGCCAAGAGGCATTTCTGGGGTTCTGGACACAAAATAACTTGGCCAAAATTGCTCCACTCTGTTCTTCTTCTGGGGGGGGGGGCGGTTGCCTGAACCTGTCTTAACTATTCTCAACAATGGACCTCTGACTAGAAAAATCATAGTTATCAGCTAATTAGACACTAACCCTGTAACACCCTTGGGGCCAGTTTTATTAACTTGATTTTACAGGTAAGGAAACTGAGGCTTAGATGGGGTAAGTAATTTCACAGGGTCATCCTCAGCTTGGTAAGTGGTTGGACTGGGACTTAAATCCCAGCAAAGAACAACATCAGCACTGGCTGTGGGAATGCATATTCAGGGTGGGAAGGGCTATGCTGTACACACAGGTCCAGGTGAACCTGAGGATTTTGTTGCGATAAAGCAGCATCCATGAGCTTAATTTCCCCTTCTTTCTGTGGATATTTTTATTGGCTTGGCCATTAAGTCCATCTGGGTTCTTTCCATAAGATGTTATCAGTTCAGTTCAGTTCAGTTGCACAGTCGTGTCTGACTCTTTGTGACCCCATGAATCGCAGCACACCAGGCCTCCCCGTCCATCACCAACTCCCGGAGTTCACTCAGACTCACGTCCATCGAGTCAGTGATGCCATCCAGCCATCTCATCCTCTGTCA
>NW_011494943.1:14480895-14488367 GCF_000754665.1 Bison bison bison | reverse complement strand
CACCATTTGCAGTGATTTTGGAGCCCCCAAAAATAAAGTCTGACACTGTTTCCACTGTTTCCCCATCTATTTGCCATGAAGTGATGGGACCAGATGCCATGATCTTCGTTTTTCTGAATGTTGAGCTTTAAGCCAACTTTTTCACTCTCCTCTTTCACTTTCATCAAGAGGCTTTTTAGTTCCTCTTCACTTTCTGCCATAAGGGTGGTGTCATCTGCATATCTGAGGTTATTGATATTTCTCCCGGCAATCTTGATTCCAGCTTGTGTTTCTTCCAGTCCAGCGTTTCTCATGATGTACTCTGCATATAAGTTAAATAAGCAGGGTGACAATATACAGCCTTGACGTACTCCTTTTCCTATTTGGAACCAGTCTGTTGTTCCATGTCCAGTTCTAACTGTTGCTTCCTGACCTGCATACAGATTTCTCAAGAGGCAGGTCAGGTGGTCTGGTATTCCCATCTCTTTCAGAGTTTCCCATAGTTTATTGTGATCCACACAGTCAAAGGCTTTGGCATAGTCAATAAAGCAGAAATAGATGTTTTTCTGGAACTCTCGTGCTTTTTCCATGATCCAGCGGATGTTGGTAATTTGTTCTCTGGTTCTTCTGCCTTTTCTAAAACCAGCTTGAACATCAGGAAGTTCATGGTTCACATATTGCTGAAGCCTGGCTTGGAGAATTTTGAGCATTACTTTACTAGCATGTGAGATGAGTGCAATTGTGTGGTAGTTTGAGCATTCTTTGGCATTGCCTTTCTTTGGGATTGGAATGAAAACTGACCTTTTCCAGTCCTGTGGCCACTGCTGAGTTTTCCAAATTTGCTGGCATATTGAGTGCAGCACTTTCACAGCATCATCTTTCAGGATTTTAAATAGCTCAACTGGAATTCCATCACCTCCACTAGCTTTGTTTGTAGTGATGCTCTCTAAGGCCCACTTGACTTCATATTCCAGGATGTCTGGCTCTAGGTCAGTGATCACACCATCATGATTATCTGGGTCATGAAGATCTTTTTTGTACAGTCCTTCTGTGTATTCTTGCCACCTCTTCTTGATAGCTTCTGCTTCTGTTAGGTCCATACCATTTCTGTCCTTTATTGAGCCCATCTTTGCATGAAATGTTCCCTTGGTATCTCTAATTTTCTTGAAGAGATCCCTAGTCTTTCCCATTCTGTTGTTTTCCTCTATTTTTTTGCACTGATCGCTGAGGAAGGCTTTATCTCTTCTTGCTATTCTTTGGAACTCTGCATTCAGATGTTTATATCTTTCCTTTTCTCCTTTGCTTTTCATTTCTCTTCTTTTCACAGCTATTTATAAGGCCTGCCCAGACAGCCATTTTGC
Organism: Bison bison bison; assembly: GCF_000754665.1. Lineage (NCBI taxonomy): Eukaryota > Metazoa > Chordata > Mammalia > Artiodactyla > Bovidae > Bison > Bison bison. Next base: position 14,487,027 of record NW_011494943.1, on the reverse strand, counting down.
CTTTTTGCATTTCTTTTCCATGGGGATGGTCTTGATTCCTGTCTCCTGTACAATGTCACGAACGTCAGTCCATAGTTCATCAGGCACTCTATCTATCAGATCTAGGCCCTTAAATCTATTTCTCACTTCCACTGTATAATCATAAGGGATTTGATTTAGGTCATACCTGAATGGTCTTTCCCTACTTTCTTCAATTTCAGTCTGAATTTGGCAATAAGGAGTTCATGATCGGAGCCACAGTCAGCTCCTGGTCTTGTTTTTGTTGACTGTACAGTGCTTCTCCATCTTTGGCTGCAAAGAATATAATCAGTCTGATTTTGGTGTTGACCATCTGGTGATGTCCATGTGTAGAGTCTTCTCTTGTGTTGTTGGAAGAGGGTGTTTGCTATGACCAGTGCATTTTCCTGGCAAAACTCTATTAGTCTTTGCCCTGCTTCATTCCGTATTCCAAGGCCAAATTTGCCTGTTACTCCAGGTGTTTCTTGACTTCCTACTTTTGCATTCCAGTCCCCTATAATGAAAAGGACATCTTTTTTGGGTGTTCTAAAAGACCTTTAGACCTTAGACATCTTTTTCGGGTGTTCTAAAAGACCTTTAGACCTTTAGACCTTTTAGTTCTAAAAGGTCTTGTAGATCTTCATAGAACCATTCAACTTCAGCTTCTTCAGCGTTACTGGTTGGGGCATAGACTTGGATTACTGGGATATTGAATGGTTTGCCTTGGAAATGAACAGAGATCATTCTGTCATTTTTGAGATTGCATCCAAGTACTGTATTTCAGACTCTTTTGTTGACCATGATGGCTACTCCATTTCTTCTGAGGGATTCCTGCCCGCAGTAGTAGATATAATGGTCATCTGAGTTAAATTCACCCATTCCAGTCCATTTTAGTTCGCTGATTCCTAGAATGTCGAAGTTCACTCTTGCCTTCTCTTGTTTGACCACTTCCAATTTGCCTTGATTCATGGACCTGACATTCCAGGTTCCTATGCAATATTGCTCTTTACAGCATCGGACCTTGCTTCTATCACCAGTCCACATCCAAGTTGGGTATTCTTTTTGCTTTGGCTCCATCCCTTCATTCTTTCTGGAGTTATTTCTCCACTGATCTCTAGTAGCATACTGGGCACCTACTGACCTGGGGAGTTCCTCTTTCAGTATCCTATCATTTTGTCTTTTCATACTGTTCATGGGGTTCTCAAGGCAAGAATACTGAAGTGGTTTGCCATTCCCTTCTCCAGTGGACCACATTCTGTCAGATCTCTCCACCATGACCCGCCCATCTTGGGTTGCCCCACGGGCATGGCTTAGTTTCATTGAGTTAGACAAGGCTGTGGTCCTAGTGTGACCTCGGACGTGGGGTAGCTCCTCTCGGCCACGCTTAGTGTGCTGGTCGCAGGCGCCCGTGCTTAGTGCCTAAGATGTTATAGAAAACCCCAAATGAACTTTTGACCAACCCTAAAGAAGGCTGAGTACCAAAGAATCAATGCTTTCAAATTGTGCTGGAGAAGACTCTTGAGAGTCCCTTGGACAGCAAGGAGATCAAAACAGTCAATCCTAAAGGAAATCAACTCAATATTCATTGGAAGGACTGATGCTGAAGCTGAAGCTCCAATCCTTTGGCCACTTGATGCAAAGAATTGACTCATTGGAAAAGAGCCTGCTGCTGGAAAGATTGAAGGCAGGAGAAGGGGGAGACAGAGGATAAGATGGTTGGATGGATCACCGATTCAATGGATATGAGTCTGAGCAATCTCCAGGAGATACTGAAGGACAGAGAAGCCTGGCATGCTGCAGTCCATGGAGTCGCAAAGAGGAGGACACAGCTTCATGACTGAACAACAATATTTGGAGGAACTCAGTATATCACAGAGGCTGAGAGTGAGGATATCCAGGCTCAGTGCTAATTGTGTGACTCTGGGTAAGTTACATAAAATCCTGGGGTTCAGTTTCCTCACTTGAGGGGGTGGGGGAAAGAGGAGAGGGACAGGGAGAAATGTTACCTACATCACGGAGCTGCTGTGAGAATTAACTCAGGTGATGAATGTAAAAGCTTTGGAACAGGGGCTGGGGACAGAGTAAGAACTGGGAAAAAAAAAAAATGCTAGCTATTCATAGTATGCTCATCCTTAGCACGGGTCATGCTAATTGGCTGCTCCCCTTAGAAATCTTCAGTCTTTGAGGTCATAAACTTAGTTACTCGGCCGCCATTAACCTCTTGATGTAGTAACCTGAGCTCCTTCCTGAAGCAGAGCCTGAGGCAAGGACTTGGTGCAGGTTGTTTATATGAGGGGCTAGGGAGACTGAAATAGAGAAGAAGCCAAGACAAGAGGTGGAGAGGGGCTGGCAAATTAATGAGCACCCCAGTAACTGGATGTGATACTATTAAGCCCATCTGAGGTCTCAAAGTCCACTATGTCCCTGGGTTTCACAGCATGCCCTGAATCGACAGCCTCTCATTTTCTCTTTGCAAAGCTTCTAAAGCAGTTAGCAGAAGCCAACCAACCCACAATCCATGTAATTACCACTGCCTCGTGCCTTTCAAGGGCTAGAACTATTGCGTAACCTCGAGCTTCATTATCTACCTCTGCTCTCTTCCCCACTGCAAGGGAAAGTCTTAGTAATTGGGAAGCTATAACATGTAAGGATTATCTCTACTCCCCTTACCACCAGCAACAGAGTCCTTGTTGCCATTCATCCTGGGAGGAAATCTGTTTATCAGGGCTGCTTTCTCCAGCCTCTGACAGGCTGATAGCCCTGAAAGCAGAGGCTGAGAAAAGGCCTTCTGTGGAACAGAAGGGACACTGGCAAACAGGCATGAGGGGCTGGAGGAAAAGCCAGAACGCGGTGTAAGGTTGAGTTGGGCATTGCTGTGGGGAACTGGGGCTCGATTCCATCGGAACTGTCTGTGGAGTGAAAAAATGCCTCTCAGAATTATCCCCTTGAGGACTGAGTGAGAAGCACTCATCCATCGGCTCCCATCCCCCATTGGCTGAGGGCTGCCCCCAGGAGGTGATGCATGTGGGCATTCCAAATGGACTTCCATTTGCCTCTCACCGAGGCACTGGAAAGCCCCGGGGTAGAAAAGGAGTCATATGTCTTGGACACTAAAAGCAAGAAAGCTGTCAACACAAAGTGGGTGAGGCTGCAGATGCAGCTGGAATCAGAGGATGTGACTGCTGGCTGCTCGGCCATCTCTCAACATTTCCTTTGTACTGACTATGTGGTTTATTTGCTTGTGTCTGACTCTTTGCGACCCCGTGGACCGCAGCACGCCAGGCTTTCCTGTCCTTCACCATTTCCCGGCGTAACAACAATAATAATAACTGCCACGGGCTGAGTATATACCAGGTTCCGGGCACTGCTGAGTGTTTTGTGTACTTCTCACAACACCCTCCTCACACAACCCCAACTTTCTGCGGCCTCCACCTGCACCTACCCCCCGCACGGTCACTGAGCCCCAGCCCATGGCTTTTGGACTGAATTGTTTAGGATGGCAAGGGGAGGAAAAGGAAGAGGAAGAGGATCTATTGAGTTTTCATTCAATAGTTACATTTTTTTCATGTCTAGAAGTTTCCCTTTGGTTTTTGATTTTTTTTTTTTGCTGAGCCGGGTCTTAGTTGCAGCACTTGGGCTCTTTAGTTGGGGCATGCAGGATCTAGTCCCCTGACCAGGGATGCAACCTAAGTCCCCTGCATTGGGAGTGCAGAGTCTTAGCCACTGAATCACCAGGGACATACCTAGTTCTTTTTCAAACCGACATATTCTTTTTTTTTTTGGTTGTGAAATAGAGTATGCATTATATAAAAATGCACAAAAATATATACCCACAGTTTAATAAGTTCTATTAATTGGACACTAGCAACAGAATGTTGTCAGCATCCCAGAAGCCCTCTGCATAGCTCTTCTCAATCACAACCCCAATTCCCCAACTTAACTACCCTATTATGGGAATCACACCTTTGCTTTTCTTTAGTTTTACCACCTACATATGCATTCCTAAGCACCATCTTTAGTTTTGCCTGCTTTTTCAAAATTGAATGTAAATGAAATCACATAGCATTTATTCTCATGTCTGGCTCCTTTTGCTCAACATTGTGTTTGAGAGGTTTACCCAAGATGCTGCATGTATTTGTAATTAATTTATTCCTCTTGCTTAGTTCAGTTCAGTTCAGTCGATCAGTTGTGTCCGACTCTTTGTGACCCCATGGACTGCAGCATGCCAGGCTTCCCTGTCCATCACCAACTCCTGGAGCTTGTTCAAACTCATGTCCATCAAGTCAGCGATGCCATCCAACCATTTCATCCTCTGTTGTCTCCTTCTGCTTCTGCTTTCAATCTTTTTCAGCATCAGAGTCTTTTCCAGTGAGTCAGTTCTTTACATCAGGTGGCCAAAGTATTGGAGCTTCAGCTTCAACATCAGTCCTTCCAATGAATATTCAGAGTTGATTTCCTTTAGGATTGACTGGTTTGATTTCCTTGCTGTCCAAGGGACTCTCAAGAGTCTCTTCTCCAATACCACAGTTCAAAAGCATCAATTCTTTGGTGCTCAGCTTTCTTTATGGTCCAACTTTCACATCCATACATGACTACTGGAAAAACCATAGCTTTGACTATACAGACCTTTGTCAGTAATGTCTCTGCTTTTTAATATACTGTCTAGATTATTATTATCTTGCTAAGTAGTATTCCCTTGTTTGAATACACTATAATTTATCTATTGTGGGCTTCCCCGGTGGCTCAGTGGTAAAGAATTCGCCTGCAACAGGAGCCGCAGGAGATTCGGGTTCCATCCCTGGGTCAGGAAGATCCCCTAGAGGAGGGCATCCCAACCCACTCCAGTATTCTTGCCTGGAGAATCCCACGGACAGAGGAGCCTGGTGGGCTACAGTCTATAGGGTTGAGAAGAGTAGGATACAACTGAAGCGACTTAGCACACACATGCACAGCTTGGAACTGTTACAAACAATGCAGTTATGACCATTCTTACATGTCTTGCACATGTCTCCTGGTTTCCAAGTGCATGCAATTATGTTGAACATACATAGGAATGGAATTACTGGGGCATGGGGTATGTTCAGTTCGCTTATTCCTAAAATGTTGACGTTCACTCTTGCCATCTCCTGTTGGACCACTTCCAATTTGCCTTGATTCATGGACCCAACGTTCCAGATTCCTATGCAGTACAACATCAGATTTTACTTCTATCACCAGTCACATCCAAAACTGGGTGTTGTTTTTGCTTTGGCTCTGTCTCTTCGTTCTTTCTGGATTTATTTCTCCACTGATCTCCAGTAGTGTATTGGGCACTTACCAACCTGGGGAGTTCATCTTTCAGTGTCGTATTTTTTGCCTTTTCATATTGTTCATGGGGTTCTCAAGGCAAGAATACTGAAGTGGTTTACCACTGCCTTCTCCAGTAGACCATGTTTTGTCAGAATTCTCTACCATAACCCATCCACCTTGGGTGGCCCTACACAGCATGGCTGGCTCATGGTTTCATTGAGTTAGACAAGGCTGTGATCAGACAATCTGTGATCAGATTGGTTAGTTTTCTGTGACTGTAGTTTTCAGTCTGTCTGCCCTCTGATGGAGAAGGATAAGAGGCTATGGAAGCTTCCTGATGGGAAAGACTGACTGAGGGGGAAACTCGGCCTTGTTCTGATGGGTGGGGCCATGCTCAGTTCAGTTCAGTCGCTCAGTCGTGTCTGACTCTTTGCGACCCCATGAATCGCAGCATGCCAGGCCTCCCTGTCCATCACCAACTCCCGGAGTTCACTCAAACTCACATCCATCGAGTCGGTGATACCATCCAGCCATCTCATCCTCCATCGTCCCCTTTTCCTCCTGCCCCCAATCCCTCCCACCATCAGAGTCTTTTCCAATGAGTCAACTCTTCGCATGAGGTGGCCAAAGTACTGGAGTTTCAGCTTTAGCATCATTCCTTCCAAAGAATACCCAGGACTGATCTCCTTTAGGATGGACTGGTTGGATCTCTTTGCAGTCCAAGGGACTCTCAAGAGTCTTCTCCAACACCATAGTTCAAAAGCATCAATTCTTCAGTGCTCAGCTTTCTTCCTGTTCAACTCTCACATCCATACATGACTACTGGAAAAACCATAGCCTTGACCA
>NW_011494943.1:14478912-14480795 GCF_000754665.1 Bison bison bison | reverse complement strand
CAGTTCAACTCTCACATCCATACATGACTACTGGAAAAACCATAGCCTTGACCAGACAGACCTTTGTTGGCAAAGTAATGTCTCTGCCTTTGAATATGCTATCTAGGTTGGTCACAACTTTCCTTCCAAGGAGTAAGCCTCTTTTAATTTCATGGCTGCAATCACCATCTGCAGTGATTTTGGAGCCCCCAAAAATGAAGTCTGACACTGTTCCCACTGTTTCCCCATCTATTTGCCATGAAGTGATGGGACCGGATGCCATGATCTTCATTTTCTGAATGTTGAGCTTTAAGCCAACTTTTTCACTCTGCTCTTTCACTTTTATCAAGAGGCTTTTTAGTTCCTCTTCACTTTCTGCCAGTAGATGTTTAATCCAATTTTCAGTTGATGGGTGGGGCTGTGTTCCCTCACTCTTATTTAAGTAGAAAGTGAAGTTGCTCAGTCATGTCCAACTCTTTGCGACCCCATGGACTGTAGCCTACCAGGCTCCTCCGTTCATGGGATTTTCCAGGCAAGACTACTGGAGTGGGTTGCCATTTCCTTCTCTAGGAGATCTTCCCAAGCCAGGGATTGAACCCAAGTCTCCCGCATTTTAGGCAGACGCTTTATCATCTGAGCCACCAGGGAAGTCATTTACCCGGGGCCAAACTATGGTGGAGGTAATGAAGATAATGGCAACCTCCTTAAAAGATCCCATGCACACACTGCCACACTCAGTGCCCCTAACCCTGCAGCAGGCCACTGCCAACCCACACCTCCAGAGATTCCTAGACACTCTATTCATTTCCAAGGAAAACCATTCAATATCACAGTAATCCAAGTCTATGCCCCAGCCAGTAATGCTGAAAAAACTTAAGTTGAATGGTTTTATGAAGACCTACAAGACCTTCTAGAACTAACACCCAAAAAAGATGTCTTTTTCAGTATAGGGGACTAGAATGCAAAAGTAGGAAGGCAAGAAATACCTGGAGTAACAGGCAAATTTGGCCTTGGAAATATGGAATGAAGCAGGGCAAAGGCTAATAGAGTTTTGTCAAGAGAACGCACTGGTCATAGCAAACACCTTCTTCCAACAACACAAGAGAAGACTCTACACGTGGACATCACCAGATGGTCAATACCAAAATCAGACTGATTATATTCTTCACAGCCAAAGATGGAGAAGCTCTATACAGTCAGCAAAAACAAGACTGGGAGCTGACTGTGTCTCAGATCATGAACTCCTTACTGCCAAATTCACTTAAATTGAAGAAAGTAGGGAAAAGTAGACCATTCAGGTAGGACCTAAATCAAATCCCTTACAATTATACAGTGGAAGTGAGAAATAGATTTAGGGGATTAGATCTGATAGACAGAGTGCCTGAAGAACTATGGACAGAGGTTTGTGACATTGTATGGGAGGCAGGGATCAAGATCATCCTCAAGAAAAAGAAATGCAAAAAGGCAGAACGGTTGTCTGAGGAGGCCTTACAAATAGCCGTGAAAAGAGAAGCAAAAGGCAAAGGATAAAAGGAAAGACATACCCACTTGAATGCAGAGTTCCAAAGAATAGCAAGGAGAGATAAGAAAGCCTTCCTCAGTGATCAGTGCAAAGAAATAGAGGAAAACAATAGAATGGGAAAGACTAGAGATCTTTTCAAGAAAATTAGAGAAAAATTTTAAATTAAAAGTTGGCTTAAAGCTCAACATTCAGAAAACTAAGATCATGGCATCTGGTCCCATCACTTCAAGGCAAATAGATGGGGAAACAGTGGAAACAGTGTCAGACTTTATATTTTGGGGCTCCAAAATCACTGCAGATGGTGACTGCAGCCATGAAATTAAAAGAGGCTTGCTCCTTGGAAGAAAAGTTATGACCAGCCTAGACAGCATATTAAAAAGCA
>NW_011494943.1:14468106-14478812 GCF_000754665.1 Bison bison bison | reverse complement strand
CCTTGGACTGCAAAGAGATCCAACCAGTCCATCCTAAAGGAAATCAGTCCTGAATATTCATTGGAAGACTGATGCTGAAACTCCAGTACTTTGGCCACCTGATGGGAAGAACTGACTCATTTGAAAAGACCCTGATGCTGGGAAAGATTGAGGGCAGGAGGAGAAGGGGACGACAGAGGATGAGATGGTTGGATGGCATCACCAACTTAATGGACATGAGTTTGGGTAAATTCCGGGAGTTGGTGATGAATAGGGAGGCCTGGCGTGCTGTGGTTCATGGGGTTGCAAAGAGTCAGACACGACTGAGCGACTGAACTGAACTGAACTGAACATTGTGATTTTAATTTACATTTTTCCTGATGACTAATAAGGTCAAGCACTTTTACATATATTTGCAGGCCATTTGGATTTCTTTTATAAGGTGCCTGTTTGAGGTACTTGGCCTATTATTCTACTGAAGTGTTTTTACTTTTTCATATTTTTTAGTAGTTGTTCTCCTACTCTGCAGCTTGATTTTTCACTATCTTAACGGTACTTTTTGATGAAGTTCTTTCTTCTGTTTTAGCTTACAGTTTTTATTATAACCAAGTAGCTTTACCAAACACAAAATTCAGTAGACTTAAAATTCTCATGCATTACATCATGCAAAATTGATTTCTGGCTTGTAATGATCCACTTTTATTATTTTTACTCAATATTATTTCCCATATAGGTTTTCATATATTTACATAGTTTCTTTTAACTTTTTCAGCACATATCATCTTTTTAAAAAAATCTATTTATTCATTTATTTGTGGTTGTGATGGGTCTTCTACTGCTGTGTGAGGGCTTTCTCTAGTGTTGAGCAGGGGCTCCTCTTCCTTGGGGTGCACGGGCTTCTCATTCAGCACATACCATCTTATTTAATTCTTGCATTGTTGGTTGGTTCATTGGTTTAGTTGCTAAGTCATGTCCAACTCTTTTGTGACCCCATGGACTACCCTGCCAGGCTCCTCTGTCCATGGGATTTCCCAGGCAAGAATCCTGGATTGGGTTGCCATTTCCTCCTCCAGACTGATGAAGTTTGAAGAACTTGTTGTGCCTGCCGTGTCTTTATGGTTAGTGCTTTTTTGTGAATGTGTGTCCAGATGAATATTTTTTCAACTTGCGATCATACAAGCATTATCCTATACTGCTATCTACTAAAGGCTTTTCTTCTTCTTCTTTTTTTACTAAAGGCTTTTTTAGTTACTTTCATATTTCAGTTTCTATCAGCCTACAATTGTTTCTGTGATATGAAATTGGCATCACATTTTTTTTAAAATTTCATTATTTATTTTTGGCTGCGTTGCTTTGCACGGGCTTTCCTCTAGCCGCAGTGAGCAGAGCTACTCTTCGTTGCGGTGCACAGGTCTCTCAGCGTGGCTCCTCTTGTTGCAGAGTGCGGGCTCTAGGTGCGTAGCTCCAGTAGTTGCAGCATGCAGGCTCTAGAGCGCAGGCTCTGTAGTTGCGGCACGGCATGTGGAGTCTTCCCAGACCAGGGATCAAACCTGTGTCCCCTGCTTTGGCATGCAGATTCTTACCCACTGCACTACCAGGGAAATCCTGGCATCTCACCTGGTTCCCCTCCCCTGCATGGACGTACCCCGTTGCTGCAGCACTGTCCACTGAAAAGGCCGTCCTTTCCCCACTAAACTGCAGTGTCATCTTTGTCACTAATCAAATGTTCATACACGTGTGGGTTTCCTTCTGGGCTGTGGATTCTGTTTCACTGTTCTATACTTCTCTCTCCTGTGCCAGTGCCATACTCAGCTTTTAAATAGATCCTAATAGCTGGAAGAGCAGTTTCCCCACCTTGTTCTTTTTAGTCACGTCTTAGCTTTTCTTGACCTTTTCATTTCTGTACTTGGCGAGTCTTGTGGGATCTTAGTTTCCCGACCAGGGATGGAATCCATGCCCCCTGTAGTGGAAACACAGAGCCTTAACCACAAAACCGCCAGGGAAGTCCCTGCATTTCCATACAAACTTTAGTCAGCTTACTATTTCCTTACAGAAAAAAACTAAGCATAGTACGGATTTTGATTGACATTGCATTGAACTTTTTAGATCAACTTGGGGGAGAATTAATAGTTTTATAATATAGAATTTTCTGAACTGCAAAGTATTTCATCATTTGTTTTTTTTCAACTCTCTCAGTAGTGTTTTTTTATTTTCTGTATAAACAATCTTGCGTACTTTTTGTTAGATTTAGTCCTAGCTGGTCAATATTTTGAGGCTATGTTAAGTTGTATTTTTATTTCATGTTGTGGATACACAGAAACACAATCACTTTTCTTGGTCAACTTTGTATCCAGCAACCTTGCTAAATTCCCTTTTCAATTTTAATAATTCGTCTAAAGGTCTTTTAATTTATCTGCAGGTTTTCTAACAATCTGGAGACCAGACAGCTACCGCTGCTACTGTTAGCGTTGTTGCCTTCAGTACAACTGCCTCACCCAGAAACTGGAGCCCAGTGGAGTGTGGAGTTCTGCCATTAGAGACACTTACTTTTCAGCAGAAATCATCATCTCCCTTCTCCTTTCCAGGTCCTATGGATATGCGTCTAATTGGTGGAAGATATTCACAGTCATACCCTGGCAACAAGGGAATTGCAATTTTTCAGGTTTCAGACCCCACCAAATAGAAGAAGGGTTATGAGGTGGCTTAAGAGAACCAACCAAAATAACTACCACTTTAGCCAAAATACCAATCAAGAACTGAGGGGGAAATAAACACATTTTAAGACAAAGGAGGAGGTTTCTCAATTGCGTTCACACTGAAAGAGATACACAATGTACTCATGAAAAAGGAAACTGAACACAGATTCAGGGAGCGTGTGTGGTGGGTGAGGGATGAGAGAGAAGGGGGTATATAAGGGTTCAAAACATGATAAAATTAGCAGGATTTTGAAGGTGTGTTATGGGCATATGGGTAAACAAGTAGAAAGTGTAAATGTAACATGAAAGAAAGTCCAAATATAAATCTAAATACATATGAGAGTTTAGTATGTGAAAAATATGGCATTTTAAATCAATGGGGAAAAGATGGAACATTCAATACAGTGTAAAAATTGAAAACCACATTTAAAAACTTAGAACTCCATTTTTTTTTCCCACTTCATTCTTTACAAAAAAATCCATTCAGCTAGCTCAAATATTAAAACATCTAAAAATTAAGCCACAGAAGTGGAGGAATTTTATAATAATCTTTAAGAGGGAAAGGCTTTTCTAGGTATGATTTGTGATCCAGAAGACATAAATGAGTGTTAAATTTAGTTAGATGAAACATTTAAAAATCTTTAACTAAATCAAAAGAATGGGGAGAGGAAATATTTTTAATCCATGTCTCTGATACAGTATGATGTTTTACAATATTTGATGAGCTCTCAGAAATCATTCAGAAAAAGGCCAGCAACCCAGTAGGAGACTGGGAGAAGGCAGCACATGCAAGGTGACACCAGGGCAGCACGAAAACCCTGCTGGGATGAGGAGCTGCAAACAGGTGTTCCCTTCAAGCATCTGTCCCTTCTGCCCCTTCTGGTCCCAGAGCTGGGGGATTTCAACCTAAGGAGACTGCCTTCTCTCAGTGCTGCTTCTCCTAAAGGAGATAAAGGGGAGAGCTAACCACAGGAATGATCAGCAGTGAGTGGTTCAGTGATGTCTGATCACGCGCTCTTCTTTCTCCTTTATTGCCCTGGAGAGACACGCACTAGTCCTTGCCTTTGACCTTCCCCATTACACACTATCAGAAACAGTAACTAAGATCTCAGATAGTGCATCAACTCACAGGTTAGGACAATTAGACACCTAAGGATTACAATGATCTCCAAGCACATCTCCTTGGCCCCTCACACATAATGTGGAGGAAGGCACAGCAGAGAAGCGCCAGAGCAGGACCCTCTAAACGACAGGACTAAGGAGGTATTGCTACCTCTTGCCAGGTCTTGCCAGGTCTAAGGAGGGTATTGTTACCTCTCTTGTCCTGGCCACCATCACCTGGGTACTGTCAGAGCTCCTAATAGGTCTCCCCACTGCCCTTTTACTCCTCTAACATTCCACTCTCCACAGTGAGCTTTTCAAAACAACAGAATGTCCCTCTTCTGCTCAAACTGTGCCCCCTCCTGTCCCAATGGCTTCCGGGCTCCTTATGTGAAGCACCCGGACCACCTCTCTGACCTCACCCTCGGCTCTGCCCTGCTTTATGGTCCTTGCTCATTCCATGCTGCTTCCCTCCTAAGGGCCTTGCCACTTGCTACTCCCTTTTGCTCAACGCACTGTCCCAGATCTTCACACAGCTGGCTGCTTCACATCATTCAGTTTCAGTTGCAGGTCATGGCCTCAGAAACTTCCCTGATCACCCATGTAAAGCACACCACCCAAGGCATGATCAAACACACCATCCTGTCCTATTTTACAATACTATCGCTACCCAGAATTACCTGAAATTGCCATGTACCTACTGGCTTACTGTCTGTCCCCACCTGCCCACCCCCAGAAGGGCTTTGTTCGTTTTGCTCACCATTGCATCCCAGCACCTCAAGTTCCTGATACTTGGGTGCTCAAAAAGCTTTTGCAAATAAACAAAATGAACAGATACATGACACATGTAACAGGCCAGTCTTCAGGAAAAGCACAACTATCCCTGGCATTTAAATCTGAAATTTCTCCCGTGCTTTCTCACAGGAAGATATGGTGTAACATAGCAACCGTCAAGAACTTTTTTATGGTGGCATGAAAAATGAATTTCATAAAGCTCCTTTTTTTTTTAACCTGGCCCGTGGCATGTGGGGTCTTAGTTCCCCACCCAGGGATCAAACCTGTGCCCCCTATAGTGGAAGCACAGAGTTGTCTTAATCACTGGATTGCCAAGGAAATTCCATAACATCTTTTGGAATTCCATAACATCTTTTAATATATATTGGTGTGGTATAATACCTAAGAAGGGTATTTAGTAAAAAAAAATTTTATTAAATGCAATTGAGTTGGAGGGAAGTTCTGTCAAAACCATACCATCCAGGTATGGAGCTCTCTAATAATTTTTTCAAGATTTTTTTTTTTTTTTAATGTGCACCATTTTTAAAGTCTTTACTGAACTTGTTACAATGTTGTTTCTGTTTTTTGCTTTTTTGTCCATGGGGCATGTGGAATCTCAGCACCTCCTGGATGTGGGCTTCACTATTAAGAGAAATAGAATGTCTGTCTGGGACAGGGCTTGAATATATTTATTTTTAAAAAGTTCCATAGGAGACTCTGATGCATAACCTCAGTCGGACACCTCTGATCTGGATAATCCTCCATAAATATTACTTACCCCAACTGGTGTTTAGATATTCCATGTTGCCAGTTAGTGTAGTCAGCTGACCTGAGACCAGGAATGCAATCCTCCTGTGAAGCCTGAGGCCCCTAAGAAGACAAAGTACCTAAATAAAGGTACCTGTGGGTTGGACTGAGATTTTCTTTAGAAAAATAGGTCTTTAAACTTTTTAGATTCTTATAGTTATACTAAAATCAAAAATTGGACCCCAAACTGCAAAAATGAAATTTACCCTTTCAGGTAGACATATGGTGGGAATATTGGTGTTGCAGTTTCTGAGAGTGCTGTGGTTAAGATAAGGCAGGGGAGCAGTTGTGTGGCATGACATTCTAATTTTATCTCTCAGTATTGAGAATTGGGGTTCTTGGGGGTGGGGAGATACAGATGCGTGATAGAAGAAGTTCAAGTCAAAACCCTAAAGTCCTAAAGGGGCATGAGGGGACTTTTGGGGGGTAATGGAATGTTCTGTATTGTCACATGGTGGTGGTTATTATACACATGTCAGAACTCATAACGTGTACCTTTAAAACAAATTTACTGTATGTAAACACACACACTTGCCAGCTCTGAACACTGAAAAGGTCTAGGAAGAAAGACCACCTTCTAATAATGAGCACCCCTGGCACCCAGGATATAATCTCCAGTTTTCCAACAAAAGGAACCAGGGGTCCTCGGAGAAACCCTAACTATATAATCTCTATATTAGATACTACAGAAGCTCTCAAGCACTACTACAGTTGTGTCAAAAGGACTTGAGACAAAAGATAGGACAATTGTGCATGAAAAAGAATTAAAGAGGGCGAACCCAGCATTTCTCCCCTTTCCCATACCCCTAAGCAAACAGTAGATGAGATATTTTCCTTCATACAAGTATTTTAGCTAATAAATAAAGAAGGTGAAGCCACCTCTTAAAAACTGGCTGATCTGGGCATTGGTCAATGATTGCTGGCATTCCCCCAAGAGAGAGAATCAGATATTTTGCCCACCCTCCTCCCCACACCAAAGTGATCAAGCCTCTGGATTCAATTTCCAATCTATAGGAGATACAGAGGAATAGGCTAAACTAAACCAAGGTGATACAATTTGCAAAATCCAAACAGTAGGAAACACTAGTAGATAAACGTTTCATAAAAAAGTACAAGTGAGCAGGAGTGCTCAAATCTGTAAGGATAACAACCAACTTGAATAAAGTAGACCTTATTTGGATCCTGATCCAATTATGAGACAGTTTTTAATAGAAACTAAGTGGATAAAGTAGTTCAGTCGTGTCTCTTTGTGATCCCATGGGTGATCCCACCAGGCTCCTAAGGTCCATGGGATTCTCCAGGCAAGAATACTGGAGTGGATTGCCATTTCCTTCTCCAGGGGATGCTCCTGACTCAGGGATCAAACCTCGGTCTCCTGCATTGCAGGCAGATTCTTTACCATTTGAGCCACCAGGGAAGCCCATAACTGGATATCTGATACTACAGATATGATTTTTAAAACTTTTTATTATAATCCTCAGACATACACAAAAAGCAGGACAGTGAACCCATGTACCCATAACTCAACAACTCAGGACTATCCTTATTTTTCACCTATATTCTACCTCTTTTTTAAAACTAAATTTTAAAACAAGTCTCAGATATCATATATTTTTACTCAAAAATATTTAAGTACATGTCTTTCAGATAAGGATTTTTAAAAAGAAAAATAAAGCCGTAATATCATGATCACACTCAAGAAAATTCTCAATAATTCCTTAATATCATCTAGTGTTAATTTTTTCAGGCATGAAAATGGTTAACAAAAGATCCTGAACTAAAATATTTACAAACGAAATGATAGCTGTGACCTGCTTTGTATAATATGGAAGGGTGGTGTTGGGTGGATGAGGCAAGACTGGTCATAGGTTGATGGTTATTGGTACTGGGTGATAGGTACGTGGAGTTAATTATACTGTCCTGTAGATATCTTTGTGTTTGAAATTCTCCCCAAGAGCAAAAACTAAAAACCTACTAGGTAAGGTCAACTCAGACAAGTTAGCCAACCTTTCGAGACACTGTATATAAATCATCAGTTGGGATATCTGCCAAGTTGGCAATGACAACAGAGTCAACACAAACATAATCAGCACATAAACGTTTATAGAATGAGATACTCATATTAGACTACGCCATTTAACATTTATTTTAGCTTGCTTTTCAAAAATCAATAAATGTTCTAATTTAGTTTTAGGTTAATCTTTGATATCTGAGAGTGTACATAAAGACCTTTGCTTTCCTGACAACAAAACCCATTTCAGAGACTAAAAGACAGTACTGTAGCACCAAAGGATAAAGTGTCTTTGATCCAAATTAATCATGATATCCTCATGCCCTTGGACAATGATTGGCCTAGTAATGATCGTGTGATTCAGTTCTGATGAATAAAAGTAAACACGTCTTCTGATTAGGATGTTTGGGAAAGCGTTTACTTTCCTAATTAAAAAGGGAGAGAGTCATGGTTGGCTAGTTCTTATCTCTTTGACTTTCTTTCTAACTAGAGTGTAGCTGAGGTTAGAAATACAGCAGCCGCCTTGTGACCAAGAAGCAACAAGTTGACAGATATAAGCCATATACTGAAGATGGTGGAAAGACAGCAAGAGCTTCGGTCCCTAACTACTATAAAGGAAAAAATTACACCAGCTCCGGACAGTCTAAACCCTTGATCGCTTGTTATTAGAAAAACAATCCCCAATTTGCTTAATCTAGTAGTCTTTTTCTTATAGTTGAAAATATTCCTGATACCATGAAATACATCAAGAAGTAGTAAAAACAATGAAAAAACAAAGCACCAAAAACATCCACTTAAGTGCAAAAGGGTTAAACAACAAGAAAGTTAAATAAGACAACCAACTTAGGAAAGGTGAATATTTATTATACAAATATTGAAATCTATACATTCTTAGCTGATGATATATATTTAGTTAAAAAGTCTTTTACTTTGGATATATGCATCATCTCCTTCATTGTGGTGTCTCTGCTTCTCAACTGTATTAATCCATTCTCCAAAGTAGCTTCAGTAATCAACACTGTGAAGAGGATACTCATTTCATCATATCTAAGAAAAAATAGTTAACCAAAACATATGAGCACAAATATAAATTGGAAATTCACTACATTACCAGCATTAATTACTCTGGAATCAATGTCACTTTCCAGAGCCACAAAACTCAAAGGCAGTGTTGGAGAGCTAAACCCAAAAACAGTTTTCTCAAGTTTCTGAACCATTTTCACAGTAAAATCTTCAGAAAATTTCTGACGTATTGTGATAGCTTGGAAGCCATAAAAGAAAATAAAATATAAGAAATAAATACTGTCAGGAAAAAAAAAAAGAAAGAAATATTGGTATCTCAAAACAACATCTGGGATGATATTATGTATGAACCTCAGAATAACCTCGGCCTTTTGGTATGTGGATACAATCCAAGAAAATTATTTTAGACCCAACTCTCTTATACAACTACAATAATATTAGATCCAGTGCACAACAAATGATACCAAAACCCATGTTTGATACATAACTTAGTATGCTAACTTACAGTTTCTAGTTTAGCAGTAACTGAATACATTCCACACTGGCCTTCTTTTTGCTTCAGTCACACACTAGGTCATTACTATTTCTCTTCTTTGTAGGACTCCACCAGAAATTATCTTATTTATCTACTTACTTGTCTATAGTCTATTCTAGCCACTGCAATATAAGCATCACAAGAACAGGAAACTTTGCTGTCTTGTTTGTTGCTGTATCAAAGTACATAAAATATAGTAGGTGCTTTATCTGAATGAACATATTCTGGGACAAAGCAAATAAATATCCTGAGACATAAAGCCTTTACTATGTAAAGAACAAACTTAACTTGATAGTGTCCTTAAGACTCCAAGGGTAAGACTTTAGAACTGAGAACATTGGAAGGTTCAAGTACTACTACTTCATTTTATATATGATAAAACCATCAGCTGCTCTCTCTCTAGAAACCTGTTTTTCTTCTGAAAGGTCTATTTAATAATTTACTAGAGAACTGAGGAACAAGACACTGAGCTTCACAACGTATCACCTAAAAGACATGTATTTGACACAAAAAGCTAAAAAAAAACACAAAAAAACCCCAAAGTAAGGGAAATGAACTGTTTTATTGAAAAACAGAAGTCATTGGAAAGAGCAAGGCTAAGACTAGAGACAGGGAGATCGATTAGGAGATTAGTTCAGTGATTCAGCCAAGAGATACTAGTAACCTTAACTTGAGTAGGGACAGTGAAGATGGGGAGAAATGGACGTGAGATACATTTAGGAGGAAGACAAGAGTCAGTGATGCACCGGGTAAGGGAGAGGTAGGAATGCAGGACAATATCCAGGTTTCAGTCTTAAGTAATCAGGTAAACAGAGGCACCAATCAACTGAGAAAACCTGTTCTCTGTTCTCTGGAATGAAATTACCTTCCACTCAGCCTGAGAATGAACCATAAGAACGAGCAAGAAAAAGGCACTCCACTCAGGTTCCCACAGTCCTGATTCAACAAACGCATCTAATAGGAGTAATTCCATTCCTGATAAACTGAAAACCTCAGGGACACATACTTCATGGTAGGAGTCCTGAGGTTTCACATAGCACATGGGTAAATATACCTGATGAGTACTGCTTCCTGCTGTAGCAATTAACTAAGGGTTTGTGGTTCTATAAACAGAACAGTTAGGAATAATTTTAAACTACATTATATATACATATTCAGAAGAGGTTTGTTACCCATAAAGTACAGAAACATCAGATAATCAAAAACTCTGAATAAATACAATTCTTTTTAGCAACCAAAAAGATAATTCTCACTTTGAATAAAGTTGTTCCAGTGAAGACTGCACAGTTTCCAGATAACCAGGCCACACAGAAATTCCATTCTCCAGTAATTCATTAAACAGCCCTTGACAAACCTGGGGAAAAATACAAAAACTCTGAATATTAAAGAGAGAAAAGTAGCTAGAAGTAGTACCCTATTTTTATGAAACCACCTATCATCTTTTTCAATCTTTAAAATGGGCATAAATCCTTTTAATTACATAATATTGTTGATAATTTTATATATTATATATTTATAAACTGTATATTTCTTAAGAACTTAAACACTGCAAGGCGTGTTAGTTGTTTAGTCGTATCCGACTCTTTGAGACTGCATGGACCACAGCAGGCCAGGCTTCTCTGTCCATGGAATTCTCCAGGCAAGAACACTGGCTGCTACTGCTGCTGCTAAGTCGCTTCAGTCGTGTCCGACTCTGTGAGACCCCATAGACGGAAGCCCACCAGGCTCCCCCGTCCCTGGGATTCTCCAGGCAAGAACACTGGAGTGGGTTGCCATTTCC